>NC_080043.1:28298037-28410136 GCF_012489685.1 Lotus japonicus | reverse complement strand
CTCATATCTCGAAATTGTTCCAGTAACTCCAACTCTTTAACCATCATTGACGAGACATGCATCTTTCTGCTCAAAGCATCAGCAACTACATTCGCCTTCCCAGGGTGATATTGCAACGTAACTCATAGTCTTTGATGAACTCCATCCATCTTCGTTGCCTCATGTTCAACTCCTTCTGATCAAACAAGTATTTAAGGCTCTTGTGATCGCTAAATATCGTGAAAGTACAACCATAGAGGTAATGTCTCCAGATCCTCAGCGAAAACACAATGGCAGCTAACTCCAAATCATGAGTCGGATAGTTCCTCTCATGAGTCTTCAACTGTCTCGAAGCATAAGCCACCACTTTTCGATGTTGCATCAACACACATCCCAAGCCTTGATACGAAGCATCACAATAAACCTCATAAGGTTCCTCCGGTTGCGGCAAAATAAGCACAGGTGCCGTCGTCAAACATTCCTTCAGAGTCTGAAAACTTGCTTCACACGCCTCTGTCCATGCAAAAGGTTGATCCTTCCTCGTCAGTTGAGTCAAAGGTCCAACAATCTTAGCAAATCCCTCAATGAAGCGTCTATAGTATCCAGCCAAACCCACAAAACTTCTGATCTCCGTCACTGTCTTCGGTTGCTCCCAAGCCAAAACAGTCTCTACTTTCGCCGGATCCACAGCTATGCCTTCCTTTGAGATAACGTGGCCTAAGAAATTAACTTCCTTCAGCCAGAATTCACACTTGGAAGGGTTCGCATACAGCTTCTTTTCTCTCAACACTTGTAGAACTTGGCGCAAATGTCCTTCATGTTCCGTTGCATCCTTCGAGTATATCAGTATATCATCAATAAACACCACCACAAACCGATCTAGGAATTCATGAAAGATGCGGTTCATGTAATCCATGAAGACAGCAGGTGCATTTGTCACTCCAAACGGCATCACTAGGTACTCGTAGTGTCCGTAGCGTGTTCTGAATGCAGTCTTCGGTATATCCTCAGTCTTCACTCTGATCTGATGATAGCCTGATTTCAAATCTATCTTCGAAAATACAGCAGCCCCTCGTAATTGATCCATCAAATCATCTATCCTCGGCAACGGGTATCTGTTCTTGATCGTCGCCTTGTTCAGTTGTCGATAGTCCACACACAACCTCGACCTTCCGTCTTTCTTCTTAACTAACAACACCGGCGCTCCCCACGGTGAAACACTTGGTCGAATGAATCCTTTTGCCGAAAGATCCTCCAACTGAGATTTCAACTCCGCTAACTCCGCAGGTGCCATACGGTAAGGTGCAATCGAAATCGGTCCAGTTCCGGGTACAATGTCGATCACAAACTCCACATCGCGTACAGGCGGCAGTCCAGGTACATCTCCAGGAAAAACATCCGCAAAATCTCGAACCACCGGAATACCTTGAATATCCGATTCCTTCTTCCCCTCCAGACTTAGCAATGAAAAGTACTTCTGAGTGCCCTCGCTCAACGACGCACTAATGTGGTTAATAGAAAGGTACTCGAAAAGATCCGAGTCTGGGAACACCACTTTCTTTCGACTACAGTCCAAAAGACAATGGTAGTGGGATAACCAATCCATCCCTAGGATTACATCTAGGTTTTTAAGGGGTAGACATACTAGGTTGGCATGAAAAGTTCTATCTTTATATACTACTGAACAGTGCATGCATGCGGCATTAGCAATTAGAGTCCTAGCAGGTGTAGTTACCATAAGATCAAAACTCAAAGTAGTAATAGGCAGATGTAGTCTTGATACGCAATCCTTAGAGATAAATGAATGAGTTGCACCAGAATCAAAGAGTACAGTTAGAAGATTACCGTCAATTTCACATTCCCCTCTGATCAACCCATCAGCTCCTTCAGCTTCTTCTCCATCCATTGTATACACTCTTCCCTTAGCCACTGGGCGCTTCCCACTAACAGCATTCACAGACGGTTCAACCTTCGGTGCCTTGCATTCCGTAGCCAGATGCCCAGATTTGTTGCAATTGTAGCATCTTGGTGGCCTCGTGCAATTGTTTGCATAGTGCCCGGTTCCTCCACACCGGAAACAAGTCACTTCACGGTTTGGGGTACGGCTTCCCGACCCTCCTGAAGTAGCAGCAGCCATCGGCTTGTAAGATCCCGGGGTAAACCCTCTCCCCGCAGGACGTTGATATGGCTTCCTCGCCTGAAACCTCCCTTTTCCCTGAAAACTCTGTGGTGCCGACCTCACCGGTCCTCCTGTTCCAGCCCTGTTGTATCTCCGATTCTTCATCAATTCCACCTCAGTTGCCTTCTCAACCAATGCCTGGAATCTCATGATCCCCAATGGTCTCACCGAATCTTCAATATCGGGCCTCAATCCCCTCACAAATCTCTTGCACATGTAGGGTTCATCAACTTGATCACGGAAAAACCGAAAGTACTTTGCCAGAGACTCTAACTTGGCAGCATACTCCGGAATGGTCATGCTTCCTTGTTTCAGAGTCAGAAACTGTGATTCACGCTCGTCACGAGCACTGTCTGGGAAATACTTCTCGAGAAAAGCAGTTCGAAAAGAATTCCAGTTTACCTCCACATGATTTGCCTCCATCATTCCTCTGGCGCCTCTCCACCAGTATTCAGCATCTCCCAACAACAGATAGGTTGCCAGCCCCACCTTGGCTCCCTCAGCAGTCTGTAACACTCCAAAGATCTTCTCAATCTCCTCTATCCAGAGTTCCGCTTTGTCCGGGTCAGTACCTCCCGAAAACTTAGGCGGATCCTGTCTCCTGAAGTCATTCAACCCTCTGTTCTGATCCAGGGTCGCCTCCCTCTGACGCTGGTGTTGATCACGCGCTTCCTCCGCAGCACGTCTCAAAGCATTGTCATTCGCTTGGTTAGTCATTGCCTGGGCCATAGTGGCCATCATCTCTGCTAGCTGATTCGTGTTCACCATCGTCTGTTACCCCCAAGAAAACTATTAGTCCTACTCGTAGAATAGCACCAAACTATAACATATGGTTAAACAACCATGCAATCAATTAGAACGAAAAATCGTCCTGCAGACAATCAATTTTCACTCTTTGCAGAGTCACACAACCTAGCACAGAAGACCTATTCCCCAAAGACTCCCAAAAGACTCGACTAAGCTCTGATACCACAATGTAACACCCCGATTTCCAGGTGTCACTTTAGTAACCCAAAAATAAACTTTACGCGGAAAACAGGTAAATTTTTTTCGTTTCTTTCCTTTAAATCAAAGCGATAAAGAAGTAGAGACAACACCCAACAACTAAACTAACCGATATACAAATATATACATCTGTACAGCCTCGGCTGCACTCCATGTCACGCGAAGCCGCAGTGACTCCAAAGTAATACGCCCGCAGGCAAATATACAAACCAGAACTGTGAGAAAAAGTATCAAAAATACAGTTATCCAAGAGAAAGTCGGCACTCAAAAATGGCCTGAAAGGAAGACCCCTATACTCCGACAGACTCTCTGTGATCCTCCTCAAAAGAACCACACAAAAAGCCACACATCGGAACCTACCCTGTCCCAAAAAGAAACTGACGATCAGAGCTCTACACAAAAATGTCGCTAATCCTAACCTACCCTCCCAGCTCAGCTCACCAATCATCCTCCTCCTCATCGCTGCTCGGCGAGTAGCTCTCCCCACTGCTCTCGGAGTCAGAGTCGGAATCCACCGTAATCATCTCGGTGTCCAAATCCATAACCTCCCTCCTCACTGTCCTGCGCACCGCCCTAGTCGAGCCGGTCTCCACATCCACCTCTCCTGTGAGAACATCCTCCTCCTCCACCCTCATCAAGGGGTCCGCACGGTAGCCGTGCGGTGAAGAGAAAGATAAGAGACGTGAGACAGATGGGACAACAGACTCCCTCCTCGGCTGTACGAGCCTAGAGGACGACGCCACGTCGGTAGAAGCGATGGCAGTAGCCGGAGGTGGCACAACAGGTGTAGAAGCAGCAGCAGGCTCGATCTCCTCTGGGTCCTCCTCAACAGAAGGTGAAGTCGGAGGTGGTGCAGGTGGTGCATGTCCAGTGCCTGGTCCACAATGAACTGAGGGCGGCAAGTCAAAACTCAGCTCCATACGCCGTAACACTCCGCTCGTCAGGCGTCCTCGCTCATCCGTCCGGTCCTCCATGACCCTTCCCCTATACGTCGCCCGGTGACCAGCCACATCGATCACCCAAGCGGTGGGGGCATCCCTATCCAGCAACTCATATCTGATCCCCCCCGAGGGAGAGACCGTCGAGAACCAGTCGGCCATCGACATCTGGCAGCAGGCCGACCGCCCAAAGACAAACATACAAACAAAGCCAAGGCGCTAGGGTCAACTCACAGCAATAAGTACATATACACACAACATGTGACAGGGTATATATATATATATATAAGTTGTTATATAAGCATATAAGTAATCCTAGCATGTTATGGCTCTAACATTGCTTCAATAAACAAACAGCACACAGTCTCAGTCAGCATGAATGTATGCGTGAAATGCACAATATGAATCCGGATTTGTGACGCGTTCCCGTTCGCCACAAGTGAAGCATTTTCACTATGGATGGACCATTCCCGTTATCCATCCTGGATGAAATCCATCCTGGATGAACCATTCCCGTTATTCATCCTTGGTGAACCATTCCCGTTATTCACCGAATGATGAACCATTCCCGTTATTCATCATTAATGCAAGGTGAACCATTCCCGTTATTCACCATGATATGCACAGGTGAACCATTCCCGTTATTCACCCGATTGAATGCAACGTGGTTAGCCAAACAACGAATCGCCCTTACCACGAAAGTGTCTAGCTCACAACCCAATCTCAACCAAACCCAATGAGTTAGTGTCGGTCAATACAACACAACTCGGAGTAAGTGTCGGTCAATACAACACAACTCCAACAAGAAAACACAAGGGTCTAGTGTCGGTCAATACAACACAGCCCAAACAACAAGAGCACTAGGTGTCGGTCAATACAACACGGCTCCACAACACTCCCCAAGAGTACTAAAGTACTCGGTGACTTCAATCATCACCATAGCTCACCTTAGTGGCTTTCCCCAATTCCGATAACTCTCAGCAAAGGTCGACTTTTCCCCGTCTTTCGTAAATATTTTCCCCTTCAGTTTTCCTATACTTAAACATTAATAAAAATGATTTCAATTCAGATTAGTCAGGTTATGAGTTTATTTCTCAAAATCTAGGTTTCCCAAGTCTTTAGTTTTTCAAAGCTCTATCATTCTAAGTTTTCAAAGATCAATCACCCAAAATACATTTCCCGGGGAAAGTCTAAGAATTCCAACATATGGCTAAGTCTCAAACCCCACATTTGGACTTGCCTAGGGTTGTTCATCCAACCCGAAATATCAAAGATCACCAGATCAATGAATCTCCACTCCGAAATTGCGTCAAAACGCTCAATCCAACAAAGCACAACATCACAACATCAGTTCATCAACATAATCAACATCAAAGTAAAGCATAAGTCGAATTGATCGACGCCTATCATGCATTCATAGCTAATATATATGTAAGTTGCCCTAACCTCGAGCTGTTCCAGCTTCGAAATCAAGGTTGTCCTCAAACAGTTGCTCTGAATATTCCAAAGTTCCTTCAACTGAACCTCGGAGAAAAACAAAGCAGAATTCAAACAAAATCGATTAGTTCGATCGTAAAACAATACATAAACGATAGACAAAGCATCAAAGCTTCAGAATACGACAAACGTGTACGAAAGGACAAGTTTTCGAAAACGAAAAACTCCCCTCCCCTTAGGAAAACCCACGGCCATAAGGAGAAAAGGGCTTCGGCTCTTTTTCTTCGATCAAATCAGTTTACAAGGTAGTTTTAGGGTAAAACTAAAGCAAAGAAACTGTCAGAACAATTTTCGGACAATCGGGCCGAAATACGACTACGCAGGGGCATTTTGGTCCAAAATAAAGGCTCAAAACTTCAAAGTTATCAGTTCTGAAAACAAATTTGACAGCAACGATCCTCATGACATCCGTGACAACAAATCCTAAAGGCACGAAGTCAGATTAAGTCTTTACGACAATAAAGTTTCGAAATGTGAGACAAAAAGAGTTTTGAGTCAATTTTTCAGATCCTGGACAAATGAATCGAAATCAGAGTTTACTGACAGAGGTTTTAGACTCAGGGGAACATAAGGAACATAACCCAAGCGAGAAATCAGAGAAATCGGACAATTTTAGAAAAAGCTCAAAACTTAGAGCACAGAAACGACTTCAGAAACTCAGCAGAAACAACAATCAGAGGTAGGAATCGTGTTAGTTACCTTGATACCTAGAAGTAGGGACGAACTGCACGAAGATTGGTCAAGGTTTCGCGAAATCTCCTTCTCCCCCCAAGCTCTCCACAATCTCGGCCAAAATGGTGAAAATGAAGAGGATATTAGCTTTTTCGCCTATTTATAGGCGGGCGAAATCGCGGGAAAATGAAAATTTCGCGATTCCGATTTTTGCAGCACGATCACCGAGAAATTCTAAGAGAGATTCTGGCGTCAGAAATCCAGAACTCAAAACAAACATCTAAGATTTGGGAAAAACGATATCGAAAAACTCAAAAGCGGTGTCGGTTAATCTGCCCCGAAAAACTACTTTTTGCTGTGATGCTCAGACGACAAAACTTCCAACAGAAGAAAGATTGGAAATGTCGAAACAAGTCTGGCAACGCGGACGGAATCTTCGTTAGAAGTCCCGAATAGAAAAAGTCTTCATCCATTGCTCGAAAATAGGGTTTCGAAGCAAGGAAATTAGCATCGGCGGACATCCGAAAAGTGAAACCTATCGTGCGTACAGTCCAGAGTTCCGAAATGAAACGCTGGTCGATGGAAAAATAAAGAGAATCTTTAAATTTTCCGAGAGTTCGAAATCTCACTCAAAACGTTGCTTTAAGAGCGAAATAGCCTATTCTGGACACGCTCGCCATAAGGCAGGTGTGCAGACGACTCGCACTAACTCCGAAAACAACTACGCAACATCCCTCAAGCAATTCCTGAACTTTCTTCTTCATTAATCTTCCTCAAATATCAAACTCCTGTCACGCTTACACTGATCCTACGCGTGAGTCGGAAACTAGCTTGTTCTGAAAATTCAGGTCTTACAGTCGTAGCAACCACGGTTGGAGCAACGTCAATGCAACCCCTCGTATTCTATATTGTACCACACGCCACACAATCCTACTCTACAAAGCACTGGTTTGTTCAGATCGATTTCAACTCAAACACGAGTGTACTTTCCCAGCTGCATATTCGTAGTGTTCATGTCTGCTTTGATGGGAGTCCCTACTGCAGAAGCCAAGGTCACAAGTATGCTTTCATCATAAAACTGGAAACCAAGGCCAGTAATGTGTATCCAAATTGTTGTCGTGCTAATCTCCGAGTTTGCAGCAACAAAATCCGGTGTCCATGGCTTAATGACAAGGTAGTGATCATAGATCATCCATGGTGCACCAACTAAGGCTCTCTCCCTGTCTTCCTTGACATCGAGCTGCACAAGAAAATATCCATGATGTATATCACGGACTTCAAACCCTCCTGCAGGCTTCCACAATGTTCTAGATCTATGCCATTAATAATCTGTTACAAAAACGTTAAATCACTTCAAAAAAGATTATGTGGCATTTTTAATATAATGTTTTATTAAATTTAATTTCCACAATAGAAAAAATTAAAATATTATTTGAAAAAAAAAAAACTATCTTCTTTCTTCCAGATCCCAAACCCTAACCAATCTTCCCTTTCCCATATCCCAGAAATCTCCATCACCACCCTCCTCAACGGTGGCTGATTTGAAGACCACCACAGAAACTTTCATCACGTCCCTCCTCTACTCTTCCTTTGTCGCCCGCTCCACGACGTCCATCTCGAAATCCCTAAGTCCCTTGCTCAAAATCCCTAAATCCCTATTTTGAGACCCTGTCTCTTGGGATATGGAAGATGGTTGTGATCTTCACGCCGTCAGAGACCAAATTCTCAGAAGATGATGAGGTATCAGTGGCGCGAAAAGCTCCAGATCGGAGCGGGAGGTGATGTCTATGACAGATTTGGTGGTGCGACTTAGGGGTGTGGTGGCGTGAGGGAGAAGGCTTCGATGGTGCGATTTTGAGATCTAGAAAGAGGAAGATGGAACAGGGGTGGCCCGATTTGAGGTGAGTATTAGGGAGGAAAGGTGGCGGCGCACGCGATTTCGGCGGCAACTCAATTAGTGTTCGGTATTGTGGGTGGCTATGGTGACTATGTTCTAGAAGATGATGATTCTGGAAAAGATGACGAAATTATTTTAAAAAGGTACAAAACCGTACATGTGACAACAAAATATCATGCAGCTTAGTGGTAAGCTAAGTCTGGTTAATGCACCAGGTTAGGGGTTCAAACCCAAGAAAAAAATTTGTAGGGGCCTTAACCAAAGCACCCTTATTTTAGAGAGACCTCCAACATATTTAAGCCTAAATCTTCTACCCTCTATTTCCAAATCCCCATTTACTGTTCACGGGGTATTTTGTTTTTTGGGTAACTGCTACTTAACTTTCATAGATGATGGGCTTTTGTCTTATTTCATATGCGTTTTGGCCCAAATTAAAAAAAAGGCCATCACCCTTACAGGCTCACGTCTGTTGCTACTGCTTCTTCGTCTTCGTCATCATGTTCGTCCTCCTACCTCAGAGTTGTGTTAAGTGGCCATGGATGTCCTACTGTATGTGTCAGTGGTGCAAAGTGACGTTTTTGCTTGGCTTCTTCTGCAAGAGTCTCGAAGAAAGGGTTCAATTTTGTGGGATGTTCGGTGTTCATCGTTTGACCTCATGGTGCCAGATCCAGCTGTTTCGTTTTATTTGCATATAGGTTCCAACCTATGTGCATTTCGAAGGCTTCCCCCATTTTACGTGTAAGCCATTTTCGCCTCCTATAAATTTACCCATATTGTGAGTATGCTTGTATGCTAGTCTTTGTGCCCTTGCTGATTGATGATTCTCCTATACCTTAATAAATCTTAATCATGTTATACCTGCTATTTCACTTTTGCTGATTCTCCTTCTAGGCATGAGATCAGCAGTCGTCCCATCTTTAGGTTGCAGAATAACACTTTTTCCTCCTCCTCCTTCGGCTATGCCCTCTAAGATATAGTTGTATCATCCTAGTCGTGTCATCCTCTGCTTGAATCTCGCATAAAGATCTTCCTACAACCCTAGCAGCTTCAACTTCCCCTGCGGCCCAACTTCATCATCGCAAGCTTTAAAGACCAACTGTCCAAGTTGCTTTATAGGTTTTGTGGCTACGCCCTACCTCCCCCCTCAATCTTCTTTACGGCTTCGTTGATTTGGTGCACACCCAAGTTTAAATTCAACCCTTTGTTGTGTATTTGCTCATCTGGTCTTTGTTCATCCAGTTCCCCCTGTGGGGTGGGGGTGTTCAACCAGTTCCCTTTGTAGTTTATTTTTCAGTTTTCTCCAATTTGTTGATCTGCTGAGTGTTAATTTGTTGATTTGTTCGGTGTTAGTGTGTATTGATTAGTTTATGCCTCTGGTCTTCTTCTTTCCATGCAGGAGGCAAGATAAGGAATTAGAGGATGCAAGCTAATGAAAATCAAAGCAGAGGATCAAACTTTTTATATGTCAAAGCTTACACGGAAGGCTTGCCGGTAGGATGGCTAATCAATTTGAGGCTTACCATATCTATTTACAAAGGTATGATTTCTAAGACACAAACTATTTGATTGGCATATCAGCATGTATCTAGTATCTACTAGGGATGTCAAAATTACTCACACCCACAAATACTAGCGGATAAAATTCATTATAGGTAAAATTATCTGTACTCACGAATTCACGGATTTATTTAATGGATATTTCTACTATCCATTTATTAATGGAGCGGACACAGATATTGAGGTATCTATACCCATGAATACGTACCCAATATTTAAAATACTAAACCACCCTATATATATAGCAAGAGATGTATATTGAGTTTAATCTCTAATGACTTTGGGCTTTGACCTTGGATTATAGTTCTCTTTCAAGTAAATTTGTACCATAGTAATGGTAAAAAGACATCCTTAAACTCAAAAAGGGAGAAAATATAGGTATTGGAACATGAGTTTAATCTTGAATTTAATTTTAATTTAATTCTTAATATCGTTTTCATTTGAAGAAATATAATATATATATACACCCTCCGGTCGCTATTATAAGCAAAAGTTACCTTTTAAGATTCATTGAATAAATGATGTATATGGTCATTAATAATGACTAGATACATCATTTATTCAATGAATCTAAAAATTGATTTTTGCTTATAATTGTGACCGGAGGGTGTATATATATATATATATATATATGTCCATGAGTATCCAAGAATATCTTCGAATCTTTTAAAACTTGTTTAAAATACATTTAACGGATATCCATGTGAATATGGAACGAATATGAGTACAAATTTTTACATGCGAAACGGGTGGTGGATATATCCTACTCCATACGCACTCATACTCATTCACATCTCTACTACTCCCTCTGTTCCTAATTATAAGATCTAATACAAAAAATGACGCTTATTAAAAAAACATTAAATGTGTCTAATTAGTGTATTGACTTTTTAAAAATGTATACATTATTTCATATTTAGCTTTTGTCATTTTCTTTCACTAATAAATGGTAGGTGGAAATTAAAATTTTGGAATTAAAAACACACAATTAATGTGAGGGGTATATATGGAAGAGTAGAATACTTTTTGCTAAGTTATTGTTAAATATCTTATATTTAGAAACATGAAAAATCTAAAACTAGGTCTTATAATTAGGATCGGAGGGTATGTTGTTGACTCTATATACCTTCTCTTACTATCAATCTGAACGATTTTTCACCACTCATCACATCACTACTACAATAAAGCTATTAAAAATATTTAATTAGCAATATCAATTAGAAAATATTATTGTCGGTTCTATTACAGTTTTTTAATTTCTGTTTTTAAAAACTGAAAATTTAAAAATTTCTGAACAGCTAAAATATATTTTTTATTTCAGTTTTTTATTTTCAAATTAATTTTTTTTAATATTAGAAAACATCTCATTTAAACTTTTATTTTAACTCCACATCGGTAAATTTATTTAGAAGAAGAGCAAATCTATTATAATGTGTAACAAGCATAATATTGAGAACAGAGGGGAAAAAACAGATATATCATGGAAGAGGGAAAAGAAAGTAATTAAAGTAACTCTTCCATATTTTTCTGGTTTATTTCTTACATACATTTAGTCCTAGATCCCAATATCATTAAGACCTGATAATTCTGGTGCTTCTACTTAATAAAACTCCATCTTTTTAACCACACATATCAATATACATATTTGCTATTCTTTGACTGGAATAGCCATGAGAGGCTTGACCTTGTGTAATGTAATGCCAAATTTTTCTTCCATGTCCATGGCTTCTGGTTTTTGCCCATCTGCTAACTTCCAATCAAAATGGTACAGGAGTGTTGCGAGCATGGTATGAACAACTCTGTAGGCAAGTGGAATACCAGGACACATTCTTCTACCAGCTCCAAAAGGGATGAATCCCAAATCTTCTCCTCTGAAATCCTCTTCATTTTCTAAAAACCTTTCAGGTAGAAACAAATTTGGGTCAGTCCAAATTCTTGAGTCATGTCCCATGCTCCACACATTAATCAGAACTTGTGCATCATTGGGTACCCTGAAGCCACACATGTCTACCTCAGCCACTGATTTGTGGACTAGTATAGGGGCTGATGGGTGCAATCTAAGGGTTTCTTTCACAACTGCCTGTAGGTAAGGGAGCTTAGTGATATCTGAATCTTTAGGTTCTCCATTTTTCCCAAGGACTTGTTGAAGTTCCTTCCTAGTTTTCATCAATTTGTCTGGGTTGTGTAGCAACTCTGCCATAGTCCATTCTATTGTGGCTGATGTTGTGTCTATCCCGGCAACAAATAAGTCCTGCACCACAAAGTTTGATTTTGGTAAACTCGATTTTGCGAAACCATGATCCAAAAACAAACTAATAATAGTGAGTTGAAAGTAAAGTGATTTATATTTATATGCATTTATAAACAAAACAAAAATTGTTAGGTAATATGGCGAAATTTTATTGTAAATCTCACAATTGATTATATTTAACGCATAAATTACTCTCTCGAGCTTATATCAAATTTTATTGAGTCTCAAATAAATTCTTCAAAATGACTCAAATATTTTCATCAAGATTTGATTTTGCTCAACCAAAATTGATTATGGAGTTCCCACGAAAACCAAACACACTCAAATCTCAATAGTCTCATGGGCATTACTAAGTAGTTGCAAAATGAGGTGGTCACCCTAAGAAAATGAGTTTCCTTAGTAGAATAATATTCAAATGTTATTTTTGACCCTGTAAAATTTTTATATAACCCCTTTCAACTATATGTTAAATTTTCGCTCCCTTTACCCATATTTTATGGTTTCGCCCATGCTCAGTCTTACAAAAGAATCAAGTCGGTGAGAAAATTAAAGTGTAGACAAAAGATTTGTTTAAAATTAAAAACAAGTCATGAAAGCAGAGAATAGAAATAAGCCAAATAGATGCTAATGTTCTCATTTTCTTCATAATAATGGACTTAGAAAAGTAACTACAGTTTGAATTTGGTTAGCTTAAGAGTTAAAAGACTCACCAGAAATAGATGCAACACATCATGGCGTGTTATTTCAGAGTTTTCCTCTCTGGTGATATTGAGAAATGAGTCCAACACGTCCCCTTCAGTAGAATCTTTCTGTTGAATTCTTTCTTCAATGATGGACTCAAAAAGTGTAAACAAGGTCTGGTAATAGTTTTCCATCCTCCGGCGCGCACCCTGCGGATCAAAGCAACGCAAGACTGTATAATAATCTGCAATGTTCGGCTTTGTAGCTTCCGCAAGCATCAAGGAAATTACATTCCTAAATTTTTGGGAAGAACCAGAGGTGTAGCTAGCCATGTCAGTGGAAAAAAGGGTGTTTGATATTGAGTTAAGCACTGTGGTGAATGCAGTCTCACCAATATCAATAGCTTCACCCTTCTTGCAACATTCTTGCAAGTAAGCAAGCAGTTCTCTTAGCTTTTCGCGGCGAAGGGATTGAGTAGAATCAAGCTTCTGAGAAGAGAAGATTGTGGTGGCACAGATTTTTCTATAGATTTTCCACTTTGCTGATACAGGCATGAAGATTAGAGAGGCTTTGTCATGGGAAAGTGCTTGGACAGAATCTGGTATTAATCTGTTAGCTAAGTCTTGGTCATGTTTGTGAAGTGCTGCTTTGGCTATGGTTGGGGAGGAAATTACCACAGTGGTGATGGTGCCTATTCTAACAGTCATAATAGGTCCATATTTTTTGGAGAGTTTGGTGAGTGCTTGGTGCAGCTTGAATGTGCCAAGTTGCAATATGTTTCCAATTATAGGATAACAGGGAGGCCCTGGTGGGAGTTTGGGACATTTTGTGTTTTTGCTGCTAAGGCTAGAGAACAGGATGTGGATGCATGCATATACAAAGGAAATTAGTGGGATGAATTTCAAGTAGTCCATGGCTATTGAATATTGATGCTGAGGCTTCCACAGGGAAATTGAGATTTGAGAGGGTTACAATAATATATAGAGGCCTCTGGATCTGCAGATTTGTCAAATCTTGTGGAATGGCCGTTACATTTATTGAACAAGACAAAGCTCATCTGTATTGGAACTTCTTCTAAAAAAAATTGGTGCTTGAAATAATGAACTTTCATTTAATAAGTAAAATGATTTTATATCATCCTTAAAAACTTCGAGGCCCGAATAATGAACTTTTATTCACATTTTTTTTCTCTTACATATTATTTTCACTTATTTTTCATTTTATATCTCTCATATATTTTCTATCACATCACATCATATCACTTATTTTTTTCTCAAACTTTGATATATTCACACCTCTATTTCTTCCATCTCACTTCCACCTATTTTTTCTTTCTATCCCTCTTCTTTTCCTATCACACCACCTATTATATCTCTACCACACCACCTATTATATCTCTACTTATGTCACTTCTCTTCATATCTCCCTCTAAAGGTAAAGGTAAAGGTGAAATAAGTGTCAACGTAAAATTATTTTTTCTCTCTTTATTTCTATATCTCTCTAGAGGTGGAGAGATGTAAAAATAACACTTTCCGAAATATATCATTCAAATCTGACTCACAAACGTTCACATTATAATAGAGTTAACTCTTCTAATTAGGGGTGGGAATAGGCTGGGCCTAGGTAGGCTTTGCTTAAATAGGCCTAGCCTATTTAAAAATCTTAAGGCCTGAGCCTGGCCTATGGCCTATCAAAGGCTTTTTTTCGAGCCTGGCCTGAGCCTTCCGAAACCCTGGCTTGGCCTGGTAGCCTGTTTAAAGGCCCGTTTCACAACAACAGTTTTACGTTTGTTAACAAATTTATCTGTAAAGAAGCTATCAAACTTATAAGCTAACGGGTTAAATTATACTAAAATAATCTTTCAACGATCAGACTTATAATATTATTAGCTAATAAGTAGTGAAGAAACTAAACGAGATTATGTTGGTTTCTTAGAGTTGGAGAGCCAATTTAAAATCACACTTCATTTTTAAAAAGACTTATAACTTTGACTCGTTATATAAGTCAATTTGCTTAAATATATAAAAATCTCAATAAGTATATAATATCAAGATATTATAATAAATTTCTAATATATAGACATCATCAAGGGTAAAATATATTTATACTTATCATATTTACAATTTACCAAAAAATTACTAATCATATTTACTTAAATAGGCTAGCCTGTAAGGCTTACAAGGCTTGTTGAATGGCCTGAGCCTGACCTTTTTAACTAAATAGGCTTTTCAAAAAGCCTAAGCCTTGCCTATTTACCATTTTGGTCTGGCCTGGCCTGGGCCTGTGGTAGGCTAGGCCATAGGCCCCTACGAACGGCCTGGCCTATTCCCACCCCTACTTCTAATAAAAGAAATTTCATTTAAAAGATTCAAAGTTAAAACAATTCAAATAAAAACTTTTCGAAATATATCCTTCAAAACTTTTCGAAATATATCCTTCAAATCTGACTCGTAAATGTTTACGTCATAATAGAGTTAACTCTCCTAATTAAAGAAATTTCATTTAAAAGATTCGAACTTGAAACAATTCAAATAAAGACACGTATAACTATTAAAACTATAAAATTATTTTGGGTTAAACCTGAAAACCGTCCCTGAACTTTAAGCGAGATTTGATTTCAGTCCTTCGCCGGAAAATCTTCCTAGCGCCACCCTCAGACTACCTTTTTTGTTTGGAAACCGTCCTTGCCGCCGATTTGCCTCCGGCCGCCGTGCCCAGTTGGCAGTTTTGGGCCTATGTGGACATGCCACATCATTTCATTAAATGACGTGTATTTTTTTAAGTAAAAACTAAATATTTTTATTTGTAATTAAACCCCCAAAACATTCCTAATTTAATTTCTAAACCCTAAACTGAAATTAACACTAAATCAAAACCCTCTCCAATCATCTTCCTCATTCAGAGGAAAAAGTGTTTTGCAGTATCCATCCATGATTTCTTCAAAATTGCAAGTAGCTGCAACATTAAGAATCTATCAAAGAACAAAACACACACTTAGTAAGTACATCTTATTCATCACAAATAACACAAAATTGAAACTTTAATCTTCATCCCTAATAAATGTCACGCATGTAAGAATGCAGATTGATGTACTCACACAGCTTCTTTTTGGTGCATTTGAAAAGAAAATTATAAGCAAAATCAAACCAAATCAAAGTGTCTCTCCACACAAGTAGCGAGAGTTCTCCAAGTGAATCTCCAACTTGTCCAATGTAGAAAACAAGTCACTCACCGTTGTATCATATGCTTCTTGACTCTGCGCAAAACCACACCTGCAATCAATTGCCAAAACACCCAAAATTCAATGAACAATCAAACAACTAGTCTCAAATTTTTGATCTTTTTATCATACCGGTAAACCCCATTGTTTCTCACACAGCTGATCTCTTTCTCTGCAAAAAATTTATGTACCAAAAAACCCCATCATTCATCCTAACCCCAACCCATCCTCTCCCCCTGAAACCTCCACCCACCCAGCCACCATCAATCCAAAACGCGGCCAAAACCCCACGAACCCACCAGCCATGGCAACCTCAACCCATCAGCAGAACAGAGTCGCACCCTACCTTCCCGTTATCTCGCCCTCTGCAGATCTGGTGCTTGTGGCGGTGGTTGGTCCTTCCCTCTGAAGATCTGGAGCTTGTGGGTTCCCTCCCTCTTCTTCCACCAACCTAAAAAAGTTCTGATATTTCCACTCTAATATCTTCTCTCTTCCTTTTAGGTTTTTGGGGTCGGGAATCCCGATTTTTGGGTTCTGAAATCTGGGTTTTTTGATACGGTTGAGCTTCTTAATGGGTTGAAAAGCTTCAATCTTCAAGCTCCGACGGAGGAACCAGTGGTGGAACCGTGTATTCATGTGCGAAAGCCATGGAAGGAGATTCAGAGAAGTATATGAGTTAGCGAGAAGATGTAGAAGGTGTTTTCATCAGGTTCATCTGTTTGGGGAAGAAGGTTGTGATGAGGGTGGAGGTGGGGGTTGGGGATGAGGGTTTCTAGGTTCTTCTTCATTCCTTTTTGATCTTCTTGGTTTTTGTGGGTTTTTTCTTGAGCTTGTGTTTCTGGGTTTGTCTTTTCAATGTTGAAGAGGATGGCTGAAAGAGTTTTTTTTTTCTGGGTTCGTTGGAGGATGGAGATGATGAAAGGTTGTTGAAGATGATGATGAATTTGGAGGCCTAATTAAATAAAATTATTTAGCTTTTATTTTATTTATAAAAAAATTAACACGTCATTTAATGAAATGATGTGGCATGTCCACATAAGCCCAAAACTACCAACTGGGCACGGCGGTCGGAGGTAAATCGGCGGCAAGGACGGTTTCCAAACAAAAAAAGTAGTCTGAGGGTGGCGCTATGAAGATTTTCCGGCAAGGGACGGAAATCAAATCTCGCTTAAAGTTCAGGGACGATTTTCAGGTTTAACCCTATTATTTTTTTGTCCCTTCCAATATTATATATTCAATATTTGTGTTTTAAAATAAAGGCAATATAGAAATACAAAAATCATAATTAATCTAGCTCGGTCAATTACTCAAACAATGGAGTATCAAGTGTATTCTCTTCCGTCGAAAATATTCAAATAATGTAAAATATTTTTTATTTATTTCATTCCACCATATTCCGTCAATCCAATCATAGAATAAAAGAATTAGAAATGTATAGCCCATTGTTACCAATTTGGATCCTCTACAGCGGAGATTTTTTATAGCTTACTCTTGCACAATTATAGGCCTTTAATTTTTATAATCAATAACTACAATTAATCTAAATAAAAAATCTTATTAAATTAAGGATATATATACATATATATATATATAGATAGATGATGATTTATTGGTTTTTTAGAAGATAAGTTAAAAGAGTGTTATGTTTAATTAAAATTAATTACTCCCCATGTTTCTTATTAACTATTCATTTGAAAGGAAAAAATTGTTTTTATTCATACGTTCAATTAGAATTTCAAGAAAACACTAACGCGCGGTTGGTTCAAGTGGTACATGCTTTATTCATTTTAAGTAATGTCTCGGGTGTGAGTATTGTGGATGAAAAATAACTCTGCAAGGGAAGTTAGCTCTACCATAATGTAGATGTTCCCGGCTCAAACATGATTGTCTTCGAAAGAGAACGCATTTCTTACATAAAAAAAATTTCAAGATAACATTATGAAAGGAAAAAATACAGAGAGAAAGTACAATTTAATGAATAAAATAAAAAATAATTTTTCTAAGTTAACAAAATTAATTACAGTGAGAGATGCTTCACCAGGAGAGATTCTATTTTCATTCGAGTTCGAATCTGTTTATGAATATCCATCTTCTTTTGTCTCGGAACTGGGGGATTCGTTTGCGCCACATTCCGGGAAAAGTCAATAGCTCTGCAGACTGCCTTGCTTAGCTTGGAGTCGGGCAAAGTGTGACTTTACTTTCCTTAAGACCCTCTTAACGTTGTTGTTCCTTTGCTATCTAAAGATTATTTACTTTATAGTTTCGTTTAATTTTCTCATTAAAAAAAATACATGTATTTCTTCTTCTACAAGATAGAAACAGAAAAAGCAATTTTTGTTTGAATCATAAGAAATATAACAAGAGAATGAGTTAAAGGCGGCTGATTGACATGTAAAAGTCAGAAACATGTTGGGCGCCGGTCATTATATTTCTTGAATCAGATAACAAGATAAGTCATCTGCAGTTTACTTAGTTCTTTATGGCATTGGTTGATTCGACTCCACCAGTGGTTGACTCTGGTCAATTATATGCTAGCTGTTGAACCAATACCTCATCAAATCAGGTATAAACCCCTTAATGGCTGTTAGGCCACCGTTTGTTTGATTTGTGGATTTCGGGTGGTAAAAACAGAAAAGTTAAACAAAGAAGTAGCGTACAAAATAAATTTCTAATAATTTGGTATTTTGGCTGACAAAGAACAGAAGAGACAGCAGCATTTTCTCCGTGGTCCCCCATCTTCATATTTTTCTTTTGTCTAAAGACTTTTTTATGTCATTAAAAGTATATATTATATATTTTCATTCCTTTTATTGTTTATTCAATTAAATAAAGTAAAAAATTCAATTGGTTTCTGAAAGTGTTACTCGTTGATTAATTGGTTCCTAAACTACTAAATGCATCATGTAGGTCGGTCAAGTTAATTGACATAATAAACGTCAGTTATTTCTAAATGTGACAAACATCAAACAATTTAGTCAAAATATAAAGTACTATCAGAGACTGCTAATCTTCCAATCCCACTTTCTCAGTGCTCTTAAAAAGTATTCATGACTTACACAAATTAATCTACGCCGTTCCAATTTGACTGAGCAATTGGGTGCACGGCATGCATGACTAATAATATCCCCAAGTTTACTTTGAATATTCGCTTCCATAGTTCCATTATAAAATTGAAAGAACGAAGGAGCTGGCCGGGGAAACATCCACTGGAAAATAATCATGGAAATCATAAGAATACCTTTTCAAGTCGTCAACAATAACAAGAAAAAAGAGTTCATAGATGATTTGCACAAGTGAGTAGAGATGATATAACCCTAAAAAAAAAGAGCAGAGATGATTAAAAAAAAATTACTCGGTTTTACTTCTGTATTTTTATTTTCAAAAGTTTCGTAGATTAAGGCAAAAGTCAAGTCAAACAACACTAAAAAAATAAGGGTCTCAAACCCTAGAAAGAGAACCACAACAGTGTTCTAAGCCCACCATGAAAACAAGGTGGAAATCCTTATAACAGAGATCAAAATAATAACCAAAAACCAGCAGCACCTATGAAAATCAAAATACAAAGTCAGATCGAATACTCCACATCTCTAGCTCGCATAATCCAATTTGTTCATCTTGCCTAGATAGTGATAACCTAGCGCCACGTAGCTCTGCTAGTACGCTTCAATGCGCTTCATGGAAAATGGAAACACACTATTATAATCATGTCTTGCATTCTAACCTTCAGAGAGATAGCCTAAAGGTGAGTGTGGTGGTTGTGAAAGACACTGCAAACAATGGTTGGATCAGAGGCAACGAGCGTTGGTGGCGCACAAGGGCGCATGGGCGAAGCCTCCAAAATCGACATAAGAGGTGAAAAGAAGGCGACAACAAGGGTGAAGACAAGGGGTTCCAGTAGTGGCCAAGACAACGGAGGAGGGAAAGAAAATTAACGAACGCACTACCGCGAGTGCGTGCCAAAGTAAATTTGCAAAGAGTGCAATACAAAGTGAAGAAACACTAGGATCGATCTCGTGAACTTGGTGAGATAATAAAAGCAATAGAGCATAACACTGTGATAAAAATGGGGTTTGGTTGATTATTTGCAGAATAATAAGCTGAAAACAAAATTGATTTTAGATATATATATATATATATATATATATATATATATATCATATGAGAAAGCGTCAACCGTCAGGTTTTAATCATTTAAGTGCAACAAACTGTCTTGGTTACAAAAGATTAATTTTACTTTATATTAAAGTCTTTGAGTTGAACATCAACTCATAATAATGAGTTGAACATCAACTCATAATAATGAGTTGAAAGATCCCGATTATCTACCGGACAATCGTCCAGAATTTGATTTGTTCAAGTTAAGAAGGAGTTATCGCCCCTTCAAAGTACAAGAACATTTTTCTTCCCATAATCCCCCAAGCAAACAACAAATGTTATTAGAAATTTACGTTCTTTGAAAAATATATTTCACAATCGCTTCATTGTTTCATCAATTAGTAAAAGAATGATTTCACTAATTTTAACTCGCTTAAATAAACACTATGAAACATAATATAATTTTGAATTCAACCGGAAAGAACCAAAAGCATATTCAAAGCAAAGAGTTAAATAACATGAATCAACTTTAATAAAAGAGATGAAATATTATTAACAACGAAACCTCAAGTTTGCATACAAACAAAGATTAAGAACCCTAAGATTGACTAAGGAGTTTAACAACCCATAAAATTAGGTGAAAACTCAAAAAAATAAAATAGAAAGAAAACATTTGAAACTAGGAAAAATAAGGATTTGCATAAAACAAGTGCAAAGCATCATAAGTCCTTAACATAGACTAAAACACTAGTGTTTATCATAAAAAACCAGCTCCAAATATATACCTTTATTGCCCTTTTTCAGTGCTTCACGGTTACAAGCCCAATAAGAATGAGGGGCTCACTATTCAGATGACTCAATAATGTGCAGCAACGTCTGTCAATTTCATACTCTTTAGGGACCCAATCAAGCTCTTCATGAAAGTTGTAGCCCTTTACGTTAGTTTCACGTGGATTCAAATAGAGTCTAATTCCGAACTTCTTAGTTCAACATATGAATATTTTGGTTCGTTCAGACTGTCAAGAATCGCAGGTTCCAACAAACGCAAGCATGAAACTAGATTTTGACCAAGTTAGAGACTGATTAATCATTAGAGATCAACATGAAGGTTGTAGAGAATTATTATATCTTTCTAATGACATATTATTTGTTTCATTCCGACCACTAGAGCTATAGATTCAATCTGTTTTGATGTAAAGAGTTATATAAACTAAAATGTAGAATTAAGCCCTTTCCTTTAGAAATTCAAATTATAGTAAAAACTAAACTAAGTGATCAAAATAATGCAGTAAAGTAATGTAATCAAGCTTAGCACACAACAAATAATGTGTAAAAACATTATTAGCGTGTAAGAGATCTCACATATTGTGTAAAAAAAACATCTATTGTGTTGAATGAGAAGCCTCCTTAGAAGGAGAGGAATTACCGTGTTTATTTTGTATAGGTTTAGAACCTCCGCTAAATGTTACTGTTTTACTCTTCACATTTAGCGGCAGTCGACACATATATCGTTTAGTGGTAGCGTGCTCTTGCGATGGGTGATCAGTGTATTAGTGTATAAGTACAATTGTCGAAGGTGGAGGTAATTCTCAGCTGTTTATTAAAGCATGAGGCACTATACTCAAGATAACACAGATACACTAAGACCACCAGACTACAATATACAGTTAACATTATTAGGGAGAAGGGGACATCTTCAACAAGAACATGTGGAAATGAGCATACGCGCGCTCAAGTGAAATTTGGTCTTCCTTCCCCAACATTTGGGCTTAACTCTTCAATGCATTTAAATTAATGAGTAATTATCCTGGTGCTTCTGGTTGATGACATTCATTGCTTTTAAGTTTTAACTACAAATGGATATCAGCGACACATTTGTCATTCTTTGACCGGAATAGCCATGAGAGGCTTTCCTTTGCTTAAAGTAACCATGAATTTTTCAGTCATGTCCATGGCTTCTGATTTTTGCCCATCTGCAAGCTTCCAATCAAAATGGTACAAGAGTGTTGCCAGCATGGTATGCACAACCCTATGAGCAAATGGAACGCCAGGACATATTCTTCTACCAGCTCCAAAAGGGTTGAATCCTATATCTTCTCTCAAATTGTCCTCACCTTCTAAAAACCTTTCAGGTAGAAACAAATTTGGATCAGTCCAAATGCTTGAGTCATGACCCATTCCCCAAACATTCACAAGAACAGTTGCATCTTTGGGTAGCCTGAAGCCACAAATTTCTACTTCAGCCACTGATTTGTAGGCTAGTAAGGGGCCTGGTGGATGCAACCGAAGGGTTTCTTTAACAACAGCCTGTAGATAAGGGAGCTTGTTAATATCTGAATCTGTAAGTTCTCCATCTTTGCTAAGGACTTGTTGAAGTTCCTTCATGGTTTTCTTCAACTTCTCTGGGTTCTGTAGCAACCCTGCCAATGCCCATTCTACAGTGGATGATGTTGAATCCAACCCAGCAATGAATAAGTCCTGCCACAAACACAAATTGCAGGAGCAAATTAATTGCAGGTTTGAAAATCATTTTACAATTAATTCAACAAAATCAATCATGGGAAAAGGTTTATTTGGACTTATTATTAAATATAATTTTTCAAAGTTTGTATAGGCCAGCCCAAAAAAATAACTAGGCCCAATTTCATTATGGGCAGCCTGGAGATTCATCTCGTCTAATAGTCGGTTGAGCGGAACTAAACTGACTCATTTATGAGACAGTTGCAAGACTGTCTAAGGATAGTCATCATCTCATAAGGTATGCATAAAAACTTAATCAAAACTCAACTCTTCAAATATGACTCTCATGGCTATAAATATGGTTTGATTGTTCATTTGCGTAAGCATTACTCATTTTTGCTTTCTATGACTTTGAGCTTCTCTATCTTCTCTCGTACTAACTTGTGCGTCAGAGTGACTTTGCAGGGACATCCCCACCATGTTTACTCACAAGATCCATTTAAGACGGTGCACAACCACCCAAGATTAAGAGGATTTGTCTAGCTCTGAAAATGATATTCTAGCACTGAAGAAAGAAAATATGGTTTGAATTCAATCATTTCAACACTCACCAGAAACAGATGTAACAGATCATTGCAAGTCAACTCAGACTTTTCCTTCCGAGTGTACTCAAGAAGCGAGTCCAGCACATCACTTCCTTCAATTGGATCTTTCTTCTGAAGCCTTTCTTCAATGATAGACTCAAAATCTGCAAGCAAAACCTGGTAATAGCTTCTCATCCTTCTTCTTGCTCCCTGCGGATCAAATCTACTAAAAATTGAACCATAATCTGCAATATTAGGCTTTGAAGTTTCCACCAGCACACTCGAAATCACATCCCTGAATTTCTTAGAAGAAACAGAGCAATAGCGAGCAAAATCAACTGAAAAAAATGTGTTTGACATTGAGTTCAGCACTGTAGTAAACGTAGCATCAGCAATATCAACACCTTTACCCTCTCGGCAATTTTCTTTCAAGTGAAGAATCAGCTCCTTGAGTTTCTCTCTGCGAAGGGATTGAGAGGAATGAAGGTTTTGAGAAGAGAATATCTTGGTGCCACAAACTTTTCTAAAGGCATTCCATTTTGGTGAAACAGCCATGTATAGAACTGAAGCTTCTTCATGTGAGAGTGCTTTGACAGAATCAGGTGTGAATCTGGTGTTCAAGGCTGGCCCATTTTTGTGAAGTGTTTCTTTGGCTAAGGTTGGGGAGGAAATTACAACAGTTTTGATGGTGCCTACCTTAACTGTCATGATTGGTCCATATTTTTGGGAGAGTTTGCTTAGTGATTGGGGAAGATTGGATGTGTCAAGTTGCAATATGTTTCCAATTAATGGATAACAGGGAGGACCTGGTGGGAGTTTGGGAGATTTTGTGTTTTTTCTGTTAAGGCTGGAGAATAGGATGTGGATGACTGCATATAGAAAGGAAATTAGTAGGATGAATTTCATGTAGTCCATGGCTAATGGCTGTTTTGGCTTCCACGGGAAATTGTAAGGGTAACTATATACTCATGTGTGAAGAGAAGACAACCATTGAGTAAAGCAATATTTTATTGTGAAAGTCAAAAGTTACAAACTGTAAGAGGGGAGTTGGGTCTACAATTAAAAAAAGGGGTAAATAGTCACATTGGTCCCTGGATGTTCGCACCGACTTCAGAATCGTCCCTGGATGAATTTTATTAGGCTCGCGGTCCCCAGATGTGGCAAAAAATAATCATATTAGTCCCTGACGTTAAAATCCCCTAACGTCCGTTAACCCAATTAATAAAAGTCAACATTATCTTTCTAATTTTCTTTCACTTTGGTCCCTTTCTTCTTTCTTCCACCCTCTTCACCCCCTCCTTCCATCATTTTCACCAAAACCCACCCCCCATCAATGCATCATGCTTCAGAAACCCAGAACACCCACAATCTTCACCTCCTTCATCTTCATCTTGTTAAAATTAAAAACCTAAATTTCCTCAAATTAAAAACCTAAATTTCCTCAAACTAATCAATTAAAGATATTAATTAAAAATCAAATTAAAACTATTGATTTTAAAAAATCCTAAAACCCAGATATCTTCATCATCATCCATCATCGATTCTTTTCTGAGTATATCAGTGTTTTCTTTAACGGAAAAAACCCAGATATCTTCTCCATCTTCTCATCTTCCTCCCTCTCCCACCTTACCCACCCACTCCCCACCGCCACCCTTAACCTCAACCCCACCGCCACTGAAACCCAAACCACTCACAACCTACCGCCATCCTTAACCTCAACCCCACCGCCACCCTTTACCTCAAACCCGTCAATCTGAGTTTATGAGAGAAGAGGGTGAGAGAGAGAGGATCTGCGATTGGATCTGCAAACACCGTTTTCGCACCCCAAAACCCTAACCCACCCCCACCTGCAACCGATTGCAAGAAAGGCACCGCCGTTTGCAAAGGATTTGGGTTCTAATCGCGATTTGGGTTCTCCTGCGATCTGGGTTATGGTTATCTTTCTCTCAAATCTCTATTTCTTTCTCTAGATTTTCGTTCTTTTGCTTGGGTTCCTCGGTGGGTTTTTTGTTTCGAAAGATAAAGAAGAAGATGGTGGGAGGGCGAGGTTATAGGTTGTATATCAGTGTTTTCTTTGACTGTTTGTATGGTATGTGGCTGCGTTTGTGGGTGTATCTGCAGCACTAGGGGGTGCTGGGTTTTGTTTGTTTTTATTCACTGGTTGTTGGGTTGGTGGTGCAAATTTATGATTTAAGCACCTGTTCTATGTAATTTGTTTTAGGTTTTGTACTCTTGGGTGAAGCACCCATTGTGCTTTGATAATAATATCTTTTGGCTTTTCCAGAAAAAAAAAATAGTGTCTCTCATTCCCCAAAGAGCAGTACCCAAATCCGGGTTTAGGGATTTGGACACAGATCTGAGATTTATCTTGGGTTTGTGTTAAATCTGGGAGAGAAGGTTTGAGCATGGTTGGTTGAAGAAGGAGAAGAAGAGTGTTGATGATGATGATGATATGAAAAAAAAGAAAAAAAAAAAGGGAATGGGTTGATGAAGAAGGGGAGGAGTTTTTGGTGAAGATGATGGAAGAAGGGGATGAAGATGAATAAAGAAAGAAGAAAGGGACCAAAGTGAAAGAAAATTAGAAAGATAATGTTGACTTTTATTAATTGGGTTAACGGACGTTAGGGGATTTTAACGTCAGAGACTAATATGACTATTTTTTGCCACATCTGGGGACCGCGAGCCTAATAAAATTCATCCAGGGACGATTCTGAAGTCGGTGCGAACATCCAGGGACCAATGTAACCATTTACCCATTAAAAAAGTGGTTGGGAAAGAATATGTTATTTTAAGGATTGGAGGTTGATTGTGCAAGAAAATAAAAACAAGGATAGGACTTAGGAGACTATAAATAGTCCTTACTCCTTAGCTACACTTTCTTTTTAGAAACCAAAAGAATATATATATTCAGAAACAGATAAGAGTTCATGGAAAATAAAGGGGACAAGATTATTAGAGCAATAAAAACCAAATTCAATTCCCACTCAATTAGAAACAACACCTGAAAGAGTAAAAGCTAGAAACACCCCGAAGCGGCACCTAAGCGATCCAAAAGAAAACAAAACAACCAAGTAAGCCCAACAAATGCCAATATTAAATACAACCCAACCAATCAATACAACCCCAAACTACGAGACCTAATATTCGCTGCAATGCCTTGAAGGGTCTTTTCATCTGAGCAATCATAAGACAAGTCGAACCTCTGAGGCCAAAGCCACTCTCGCCCGCGTCATAACACCTGGAGGTCCCTTCTTAGAACTCTATGTATCAAAAATCACCAACTGGTTTTCCAAAGTACCCACAACAACCTCCCGGGGGTCAAGAGAGGAAGGAAACTCAGTCTCCACTACCAAAGGCGGATTCTTCCCTTTCAAGGGTCGCCCGCGGGGGCGGGAAGCCTTCATGATAGCACACCACCCTTTATCCACCCCTTCCCTTGGTTCAATGGCACATTGGCACCAGAACAAAGAGGATCACCACCGAGAGATTTCTTTGGTCGGCCCCGACGTCTAGGAAGCCGCAATACCCCTTCAACACCATCACAAGAAGTTTGTTCAAACCCCTCACAAGGCAAAGGGCCAGAGCACCTACCATCAGCAACAGAATAACCAGGAACGTCAGTAGAAGGAAAAGAAAACCCAGTCACCGAGTGCAAAACACTCTCATGAACAAATTCCAACAAGGAGGGGACCTCCAACCTGCAAGAGCGATCAAGGGCATCAGCAAGGAGATCGACCAAGGTAAGACGACGCTGGTCAGAGTGAACTCGGACAGAAACTGGATTCCCCTGGGCTAGCCTATGCTTGAAAAAAAAAAGACTTCAATCAAGGAACCAGCAACCTCAGGACAAACACGTTACCCGGAAGGGCCACAACGAACCAGAGTGAAGTTGATCAGAGTAGCACAAGAAAGGGGGGTTTGAATTATGTCATCCAAAAACTTGGATTTCCAAACGATTGAAAGATTAATTATCTTTGTTGAAATCGTTTCGTGTAGCGGAAATGTACAGGCAGGGAAGTAGACGATGCACACCAGCATTTTTATCCTGGTTCACCCCCAGAACGATATGGCTACATCCAGTCATTGGAATCACCAAGATTTCACTATCAAGCATCAAGGGCTTCTCCTTACAATTATTGTTTGGACCCTGCCTCTTCAGGCAAAATGAGTATTCTTTGGACCCTGCCTCTCCAGAAAAAATGAGTATTCTTTGGACCCTGCCTCTCTAGGAAAAAAGAGTATTCTTATGACTCCTCCTCACTAAGTATTATCAGGACTCCTCCTTTACAACAAGTTTAAAGAACTTTTCCTTAAACGATCTTTCTCAATATCATTTCACCTACCAAAAAGTCTCTTCTAGAAATAGTGATGGTAAACACATTTAAGTTCTTGAATCATGAAGTACTTTATATGATATTTGACTCTAAGAGTATAATTTATGTTCTAAAACATGAGAGTGGTACAGAGGATTTGACTCTTAAGAAAATCTACTCTCCATGTTGAAGCAGACGATGATTAATGTCTATTCATTTGAGTGTATCATCGGCTTCTGAAGATGTGGGCTTTGTATTCTTGAGCACAAATGCTCCTTTAGTGTGTTCCCAGAAGCTTTCTCTGGTGAGCTTAAAAGCCTAGTCTTCAAGTCTTCACTTCTCCCTTTTATACTTCTGAATCTTCTGTAAGATGGATTATAGTCATTGGAGCTTGTTCTTCATGAAGATTCTAATTGTTGGATCAAACGGTACAAAATGTACTTACGTCGAAGCATAGAACTATTTGATATAGACCTTTTCCGTAAAGATGTATTATGTCAGCTTGCAGGTAGCATAGGTCTGAACTTCTATCCGTTGGTGTACAAATATGACATTTTGATAGAGACACCACGGTTTTTTTATCTTCATCAGAGCATTGAGTCAGATCTTGAGATTTCATCTTTGAAACTTCTTCACAAAGTTTTCTTCTTCTTCTTCAACGGGAAGTGTACTTGATTTTACTTTGAAGCTTTCTTTGAGTGTAAGCTGGATTTCTTCTTCAGATGAACTTCTGCTTTTGTCATCTTCTTTCTGCTTCAGACGATCTTTCTTCATCGTTCTTCAATTCTTCAGACGATGATTCATGGTTCATTCATTATGCTTTCTTTCAGATGATTTAACTGTGAAGCATGTTCTTCTTTCTTTCCTTCTGAAACTGCAGACTTCATTTCATGATAGACGTTGTTACTTTGAGAAGTTTTTTTTCCTTGTTCATGTAAGCCTTAGACGATGATTCAGATTTACCATTCTTTCTTCATCTTCTTCTATTGGTCATGCAGAATGTGATTGATAGCCTTTGACCAAATCTTCTTCTTTCTTCATAAATGAATTGTCTTCTGTTGCCTGAATAAGATAGATGCGTGTAGGCGTAGACAATAAGTTTTGCTTCATTTCTTCCTGTCTTGCTTGAGGGAGAAAGAGGAAAGTTTGATGTTGACATCATAGTACTTGTTTCCTTGGTCAATGTGCTTTGTTGAGTATCATGTGATTTCATAGCACTTGACTTTCTCCTCAAGAATGTCGAAAATATTTCCATTTGAATATGGCGCTCTTTTCTCTGAACATTGCTTCCCTTCGGTTAGCCTTGAGATAGACGATGTACTAGATGTTGATTGCAGTCTTCTCAGACGATCTGATAGCTTGACTTGATCTTGCATGTGTTGACTTGAAGTTTTATCTCTTCTCATGTAAATGAGCTTGATGCTTTGAATTTTCCTTATGAAGATGATCTTGATGATTTGACTCTTCTTGTATCTTGATCTCTTCTTCCGTTTGTGCGGACTAGCTGATTTGACATTTCCTTGCTAGTGTAGTTGCCTTGTAGCTCTAATCATCCTTTTCTTTTCTTTGGTCAGAAGATGTAGCAAATATGATGTTCCTTTGCTTGTATTGTCTACCTTGTAGCTTTGACTCTTTCTTTAGTCTTCTTGCTTAGACGATGAGCATGTTTGGCTTCTTTTGCTTGTCTCGTCTTCCTTTGATGTTTTTGTCCTTTCTCTTCTTTACTTGAGCGTCTCCTTATGTAGTCTTATGCTTTGAATGAGACGTCGGGGTATGAAGGCATAAGTGTGATTTCCTGAAACATAATTCCAATGTTATATTTAATCAAATCACTTATACTCTTGAAAATTGTTATCATTCAAAATATGATAAACGATATATCTAGCAATTGAACTTAACACAGAGTTTGGCAGCAAAGCCCCGCTCCATCTCCCAGCAGGTCTTCATCAATCTGAGTCTCGCCACCCTCCAGTTTGGACTCTCCAAACGGCCAAATCTGGGAACAAATCATCAACCGACAACTTGTTGGTCTCCAACACATCACATCTTGACTCCTCACTTCGAAAAAATCATCAACTGATACCATTGCCATGGTTACGAGCTGTTGTCATCGTTGGTGCCAAAGTTCCCGTTGTTGTCGTCGTAGCAGCTAATGCGTTTGGGGCATTAACGCGCACATTTGAGCCAAGCGTGAAACCAATCTCCAATCTCTGTTTGTTGCAATAATGGATGCAACACCCCACTTCCTTCAAGTTTGCACATCAATGAATATTTGTGTCATTACATAGCTAAAGGGTCAAGGCCTGCTGCCAAAGTTTGCCTCATTTCTTGCCTCTCAAAGCCACAAAAGAAGCACATTGATCAATAAAGTGTGACGGTGACGAAATAAGCCACGAAATCATAGATGGAAGTCATCACTGCTTGCAAGGCAAGAGTTGAAAACGGGGAAGTAACTCCAAATCAACTTGGAACTGGGGTACCGCTGAAATAAATGGTCCAAGTCCTCCACATCCGCGTTGTATTCGAGAGTAATTTTTGTGTGTATTTTATTTGTAAAGAGAAAAATATAATTTCTTCAAAAAAAAAATATAATTTAGAGAGTGTAATTTAGCTAAAAAAACATTTTATGGTGGTTTTGGATCGTTGCAAAACCACTATAAAAATTGGTGTTTTTTATTTTGCAGAGGTTTAAACCCTTCCTAAACCCTTTTGTTTTTTTACTTTACTGAGGTGACATTTTTTTGGTGCATCAGAAAGAAAAAAATTACATTCGTGATCCCTAGACCTTCTATCCTCAATCCATATGTCACTTAGCTCTAACCACTTTAGCTATCCTTTAGAAATAACATATTTTTTTACAATAATATCCTTAATTTCTTCTCATTCAAAGGCAACTAAAAAGGATTCCAAGGAAAAAAAATATGATTGCCTATCCAGATATGTGATACCTCGCTGGAACTTTGACCCATTAAATGTATTGAATTGTGTGTATTAGTCTACCGTCTCTGGCGCAGATCTATCCTTTTCGAGTTCATGTTGTTATCCATCTTTTCCAACAATATATGATCCTTTATCATCACCATTTTCCAATCACAAATTTCAGGTCAATGGTGGAAAAAGGTGCTACACACATGTACAGATGTACTGTTACAAGTTGTCTTTTTATTGTTGACCACTTATGATATGTAAGTAAAGTCTCGCAATTGAGTATTTTCCATTGCATTTTGGATGTTTGCGACTAGTTCCTCCATCTTTAAGTTACGTTCTTCTTCTTCTAGATCAAGGAGAAAAATCAAACCAATGGATATATTTGCTCATGCGTTCAAGTCTAATTGATGATGATTGATAATGAGTATAATATAAACATTTCAGGAGCACTCACCCTGATCACAAAGGAAGACTTGATTTGTAACAAAAATAAAGACTAGTTAGGTACACCTTTGTCTAATGCTTTTATTTTTTTGAAAAATGTCGGAAAATAGATTAAATGTCATCTGACAACTGTGCTGTTACATCAGAAATAACCAAAGGTAAAGCTGCATCAGGCATTACCCGTGCGTCTAACAAAAATGGATAATAATTCGTTTATGCATTAGCTAGAACATTTTTCTTCCATTGATTACTTGAACTCTAAAATTTAATAAAAGCAATTATGAAGTATAAAATTGTCCCTTTTCTCTCTCTCTCTCTCCAATGTGGATGCAGCAGCAACTACTACAGGCACCACCACCCCAGAACCTCTTCCTATGTTGTATTCGAGAGTAATTTTTGTGTGTATTTTATTTGTAAAGAGAAAAATATAATTTCTTCAAAAAAAAAATATAATTTAGAGAGTGTAATTTAGCTAAAAAAACATTTTATGGTGGTTTTGGATCGTTGCAAAACCACTATAAAAATTGGTGTTTTTTATTTTGCAGAGGTTTAAACCCTTCCTAAACCCTTTTGTTTTTTTACTTTACTGAGGTGACATTTTTTTGGTGCATCAGAAAGAAAAAAATTACATTCGTGATCCCTAGACCTTCTATCCTCAATCCATATGTCACTTAGCTCTAACCACTTTAGCTATCCTTTAGAAATAACATATTTTTTTACAATAATATCCTTAATTTCTTCTCATTCAAAGGCAACTAAAAAGGATTCCAAGGAAAAAAAATATGATTGCCTATCCAGATATGTGATACCTCGCTGGAACTTTGACCCATTAAATGTATTGAATTGTGTGTATTAGTCTACCGTCTCTGGCGCAGATCTATCCTTTTCGAGTTCATGTTGTTATCCATCTTTTCCAACAATATATGATCCTTTATCATCACCATTTTCCAATCACAAATTTCAGGTCAATGGTGGAAAAAGGTGCTACACACATGTACAGATGTACTGTTACAAGTTGTCTTTTTATTGTTGACCACTTATGATATGTAAGTAAAGTCTCGCAATTGAGTATTTTCCATTGCATTTTGGATGTTTGCGACTAGTTCCTCCATCTTTAAGTTACGTTCTTCTTCTTCTAGATCAAGGAGAAAAATCAAACCAATGGATATATTTGCTCATGCGTTCAAGTCTAATTGATGATGATTGATAATGAGTATAATATAAACATTTCAGGAGCACTCACCCTGATCACAAAGGAAGACTTGATTTGTAACAAAAATAAAGACTAGTTAGGTACACCTTTGTCTAATGCTTTTATTTTTTTGAAAAATGTCGGAAAATAGATTAAATGTCATCTGACAACTGTGCTGTTACATCAGAAATAACCAAAGGTAAAGCTGCATCAGGCATTACCCGTGCGTCTAACAAAAATGGATAATAATTCGTTTATGCATTAGCTAGAACATTTTTCTTCCATTGATTACTTGAACTCTAAAATTTAATAAAAGCAATTATGAAGTATAAAATTGTCCCTTTTCTCTCTCTCTCTCTCCAATGTGGATGCAGCAGCAACTACTACAGGCACCACCACCCCAGAACCTCTTCCTATGTTGTTCAGCTCCGAGTGTTCCAAAAAATCCATCTTTTGTAAATTTGGGTCCGACCCAGAATGCCAAAAGTCACTACAACAGAGTAAAGGCAATCACTTTGGATGAACCCTGTAAATATGTGGGCACCAACCCCACAAGCATCACTTGCGCATCCAAAAATAATACCCTGTGACGGTCCAATGTAGTTAAGAAATAGACGAAATATACATCATATTCAATCTGAGCTTTAATTATTTTGATTGAAAAATATTAACGGTCCATTATCTTTTTTATTTTTTTGTTTGATTAATGGTCCATTATCTCAAACCCCTATAACTGATAGGCCTTTTCCATTATCCCAAATATGATCTGTAAGCCTCAAAGCACCATCAAATGTTTTTAACTAGGCCCAAAAGTTAAACTAATAAAAATATTGAATTATGACTTTGGCCCGGGAAAGATCAGAGGTCAACTTGGTCACTATAAAAAATAAACAAGATAGTCTTTCAAAGATGAAAAATGTTTAATTTTAATTTTGGGATAACATCCGGTACCGGTCACCCTTTGGATGCTGTCAAATTCGAGATTTAGTCACAGTTAAGGCTCTTCATCCCCCCCAAGAGTGTATTGTGTGTGATCGAACCCGAGATCTTTTCTCACACACTCAATCTACGTTAGCAACTGAGCTACCCCTCTTAGGTAAAAATGTTTAATTTAATTGATTAGCTTAAATTATAAATATAAAATTACATGTCTAACAGGTTACAAATACAATATCTTAACATAATATTTCATTTATGTGGCTACAAAGGTATCATGCACTGGTACATGACGTATGACATAATGCACCTTAGACAATACCTAACTAACTAAAATTGAAAACGTTTTAACTTTCAAAACTAAATTGACCATAATGTCTATCTCTTGGATGTAAAATACTCATTTTACATTGAAAAGCTTAAAAAAAAAACTATAGAAACTACGGAGAGTCCCTCAAAACAAGAGTCTCCAACTCAGAAAACAGAACATCAAGGATTCCCACACGCGGCAAAGAGGAACGCACTCAAATATCCGCCAAACAATCAGTCGGAGCATTGCAATCACGGGAAACACGACGCTGCTACACAAATCAGCCCCTTCCCAGAAGTTCTCAAATTTCATTAATCATCGGAGCAAAACACCTACTGCCAAAGGTCTTCCACCGCAACGGGACATCCACACCACTTCACATACAACATTCCTAAAGTCCTGATTCCATGTAAGAGTCAAGTCGTCCCGAAGAGCATTTTCCTCTAACAAGAACGTGTTTCCACCTAACTCGTGTGAGGCGAACCCAAGCAGTTAGCGATCATACTCATCGCAGATGATGGCTCCACCCCTCATATAATTATCCAACTTGCGAAAGCTTCTATCAACATTAAGTTTCACAAATCCTAACGGAGGAAGGAGCTAGCGATTACTCAACAACACTTCTCCCACATCTGCAATCTGGTTCTCCATAAAGAGCTTGTAATCATCATGATTGTTACATACGCGACGCCAAACTTCGTCCACGACCAAGGGTTCACCTCAAAAACCATATTATTTCTCCATTTCAAACTCCCCAGAGGTAGACAAGGAACTTCATGCTATTACTAGTGCAGCTCTGAGTTCTTAATAGAGTACACTCTGTTAGGCAGTTAGTTAGTTAAGCTTCTGTTATAGTTCAGTAAGCTTTAGCTTACTCTGCAAGCTATGCTTGCTCATTATAAATAGTGTGATATCTGACAGTTGTAACTACCTTCAATAGAATATTCAATATCTCAGATCTACTTTCTCTCTCCTCTCTTCTCTCTCCTCTCTTCTCTCTTCTCTCTTCTCTCTTCTCTCTTCTCTCTTCTCTCTCTGTTCAGTTTCTGTTCTGTTATGGTATCAAGAGCCTGAAACTTGGCGGATCCATGGCTAACACCGGAACCCCGCCACCTACTCCGCCATCACCGCCGCTGCCGTAAGACCCAGGATTTTAGAATTAAAATAAATTAATTAATTTCCACCTCACGCATAGGATTTTATGTCAGCGTGAGAGGAACTTGACTTATGGTTGATGTTTGGATTAGTATTATGAAGGAGAAAGTTCAGGAAACGACTAAGAATAGTACTATTGTCGCTATAGGTTATAGCACGAGCTTTATTCACTTCCGCCTTAGGGCGAAAGCGTTAGTAAAAGGCTAATCTGCTCTTAAAGCACTGTAGAAGCGGAATTCAAAAATATTCAGAGGATTATAAGAATTTCTCTTATTCCTTTCCCTGACGAGTGTTTCGACACGAAACCCTGGAACGTACGAACGATCAATTTCAATTCTCAGAAGTTTGCCGAAACTGAATCCCTGATAGCTCAAGAAACTTAGAGTAAACTGTTGATGAAGACTTTTTCTATTCAGAGCTTCAAACGAAGATTCCACACGCGTACACCCATTTCTTTCGATGTTTTAGACCTTTCTTCAGAAGGAAGTTTTCTCTTCCGACATCAACTGCAAAAAGTAACTTTTCGGGTTAAATCGATTAACATCGTTAGTGAATCGTTTGCTTAAATTCCAAGAAGCCTGTTTCGAGTTTTGGAATTCTGTCGCCGGATTCTATCTTATAATTCACAGAGGAATGTGCAGGAAAAATCGGAATCACGAAATTTTTATTTTCCCGCATTTTCCCTCTCCTATAAATAGCTTGAAAAACCAAAAATCCTCACCATTTCTGTAACACCTCGATTTCGGTGGCGTCACTTTAGTAACCAAAAAGAAACTTAATGCGGAAAAACGTGAATATTTTTTTTTCGATAATAGAACATAAACTGAAAGAAATGAAACTCAACAACAAAAGATAACAGCACTAATATACAATAATAATTACAGCCCCCGCTGTAAGTAGCAAACCACGTCACGAGTAAACCTCCAGTGACGGGAAGTAAAAGAAAGTAACGCCCGTAGGCAATATGTACAAACAAAATAAAAGGTAAAGTGTCCGCAACACAAACCCTCAAAAATGAGAAGAAGTTAGCCCAATCGGCCTAAAAGAAGACCTCCTAAGTCCAACCAACTCTCTGTGATTCCCGTAAAGAAACCACACAAAAAGCTATAGGCGGGAAACTACCCTGTCCCCAAAGAAACAAATGACAGTCAGAGCTAAGACTCTACTCCTACACTAATCCTATCTCGAGGAGCTCACACCAGCACTAAAACCTACATGCTAGCGTGATCGTCGTCTGAATCTGAATCCAGAACGACCAAGTCAACGTACACTACCCGTCCTCCTCTCGCAACCGCGATGCGCTCCGGTGCTGGCCTCTCGGGCTTAGGGCCCGAACCATGATCATCAATGATAGCAACGGTGGGTGAACTAGACTCCGAAGAAGTCACTCCCACAGGCTCCTCCTCTGAGGGGTCCTCATCATCCGAAGACGACGGTGGTGGTGGTGCTCCTACTCCTGGTCCGCAATGCACTCCGGGCGGCAAGTTGAAACTGACAGTGCACCTCCTCAGCACTCCCTCCATCAAGTGTCCTTCGCGATCCACACGATCCTCCATGATCCTCCCCGAGTACGTCGCTCGATGGCTAGCGGGGTCAACCACCCATTGCCTTATCACTCAATTTAATTAAATAAAAAATCTACCTTTCCCACATTCAAGAAATTAAATTAGTTGACGGTGTAAAAAAAATGTACAACGGTGCATCAAACTTTTTATCTTTATTTAGTTAGTAAGTGGCTCATTATGCATTCTCGTTATTAAATTAGTTGTTTTATTGACCTTCGTATGACTAAGTCTATGTGATGAATATGCTGGCTGCATATATAAGTTTTTTTTCCTTGAAAGCGGAGAGTTTTATTAAATAATTATTTTGAAAGTAGCGTTATTGTTTTATTAATTTGAAAAAAGAAGAAGAAACAAGAACATTTGAATAGAAAGGATACGTTTTTTTAGAATATATGAAAAGAGTAAAAATTGGATTAAAAAATTATCAATTGTACAACAAATGTGCCTTCGGAGTTGGGATGATTATTCAGAGGAAAAAGTATTTCCCGTTGTAATTGATAAGAGAAAATTAAGGATCAAATCATCAATTCAAGTTAAACAATAAAAATTGATATTAACATTAGAGCGGGAGGAGAGAATACTTAAAATTATAACACTTCTTAACCGCATACATAAAACAGTTCCTATTTCAACATACCTACTTGCGATATTGGCTTACCAACAAATTAACTCATCTATTTCTCTCGTCCAATACAAATTAGGTACGTTTTGATTCTCATGGATAAGTATGGCAGGATTAATACAATCTGAAATGTGAAATAATACATTTTTCGTGATACATATCGTAGGCTGAATCGTTTTGGTTCAAAATCGTGGAATCGGAGCCTGAATCGCTGGGGCGATTTATTTATTCACATAATCCCACCGAATCTCATTTAGGTGGATCGATTTTGTGGATGTAATTTTTGCTTAGTTTTTTTTACCATCTTTTATATATGGTGAGACTCATATCAAGACTTCTAATCTTACATGTCTCCTTACTTTGAAGCACTACGCCCCTTGCAGGCCTTTGATTCATGATTTCTTGATATCCCCTCTAATATGGAATAATATTCATTGAATAATATAAAATTTTATTAATGTATATTTTTCCTACTTTTAGTCTCTTATGTTGAGAAGTCTCACATTGATAGAAATATGTTTAAGATAGACTTTATAAAAGATAATTTAAAAAAAAAAACTTTATAAAAGGTACAACAACCTTCAATTCTTAATTTAATTTTTATATTTAGTGTTTTTTAAGTAGAAGATATTGTTGAAAATAGGAACAACCCTCTCATAAGACACCCACCATTTAGACCCTCAATTGCATAATTTAACAAGTCACACTTTTCAAAAACATATTAAAAGTATGGCTTAAAAGCACTTTTGGTCCCCCACGAATGAGATTTGTGCAAAACGCGTCCCTAAACTTAAAAAATAGCATTTTTGGTCCCCTACGTTACACTCCGTCAATAGTTTTGATCCATATTCCCTTTTCCGTTAAAAAATTAACGATTATGAGGACAGAAATGTAATTAGACCATAAAAATTAATTATAAAACAAAATAAAAATTAACAACCCAGAATGTTTTTGAGCTTCATAATCTTCTTCCTCTTCAGAACGACCAAACCCAACATTCATAACCTACCTCCTCAGCCAAATCGGAGCCACTGCAACACAACATCGCCGCATCTTCAGCCACCACCACCGTAACAGAAGCGCCACCAAAGCCAGATCTGGAAAGTCGGTGGCTTCACGATTCAGATCTGGAAGAGGAATGCGGCGCTGTGCGAGAGTATGAGGTTGTTGTTGATGGCGCACGACGATGTTTTGCCGAACGAGACTTTTGTGAAGAAAGGTTGGAGGGTGGCGTATCACGTGTACGCGATGGGGAGGTCCAAGAAGATTTGGGGCTCCGATGGGGCGAGTTTCGACCCGAGAGGTTGTTGAATCGGGTTGAGGATGGGAAGTGGGTTTTGTGGGGGTGGATCTGTTTAGCTACTTGGTGTTTCAGGCGTGGCCCAGGGTGTGTCTAGGGATGAAAATGGCGCTCTTGCAGATGAAAGGGGTGGTGGCTGGGATTATGAGGAGGTTTAAGGTTGTGCCTGCGGTGGCGGAGTACACGGTGCACCTCACCTTGTTGGTGAAAGGTGGCTTGCCCGTAAGGATTGAGGAGCGCAGGTGAATGGATGTAATTAATTTCATTGGGCCTCTTTCTACCTTGGAGGAAAACTCTAAATATTGTCTTTGTTCAGGGTATCTTATCTTCTGCTTCTGTACCTTAACATAACAGAAAAATATTCAAATTATAATAATAAATGTTTACGATTATGCATGTTTCTTGATGTGTGCAAATCTTTATCATTATATCTTGGGTGTACTGGCTTGGATGACGAAGCATGATTTAAGCTTCCTCCACATAAGTTGTTTCTGGTTTTGCTGATATGTATCAACTTCCTCTTATCTTTTTTCTTTGTTTTGGTTCTTGCTTGAATTTTTTATGTTTTTTGGTTTTTGTCTCTTTATCTTTTGCTTTTATTTGTATCTGAACTTGTTTTCAATGGCACCTCTTGTGCTTTTTTTTTTTCTTCTGGATTTTCCGGACAAAATGATGAAGATGATGAATGAACATTTGAAGATGATGAATATTTTATGAGTTTTCCAGAAAAACGTTAGTTTTTAACGGAAAATGGAATAGGGACCAAAACTGTTGACGGAGTGTAACATCGGGGACCAAAAGTGCTATTTTTTAAGTTTAGGGACGCGTTTTGCACAAATCGCATTCGTGGGGGACCAAAAGTGCTTTTAAGCCTAAAAGTATCCAAGTACACTTAGTTATCACGATGCTAACTGTTGTTGTGCTCTTGGTGGTGACTTCAACACCATATTGAATTTAGAAGAAAGACAATCTAGCAGCATAGGGGTGGACAGAGCTTTCCATTCTAATCATTATTTGTGCTAATATAGCAGGTTATCTTGTACATCTCTGTGTCTAACTTCATAACATGAGGATTTTGCATACAACATATAGATTATATAAAATCTTTGAACATATCACTCATAAAGAGAGTTTTGAGCGCGTGAACTTGCAAACAGTGGATAAATGAATTCGTGCCTGAAAAGGAGACATGACTTGTTAGCATCGTGATAGCTAAGTGTACTTGGATACTTTTAATATATTTTTGGACAGTATGATTTTTTCAATTATGTAATTGAGGGTCTAAATGATGGGTGTCTTATGAGAGGGTTGTTCCTATTTTCAACAACATCTTCTACTTAAAAAAAAACTAAATATAAAAATTAAATTAAGAATTCAAGGTTGCTCAACCTTTTATAATTTTATTTTTTTTGAAATTCCCTTTTATAAAGTCTATCTTAAACATATTTTTATCAATGTGAGACTTCTCAACATAAGAGACTAAAAGTGGGAAAAATGTACATATAATAAAATTTTATATTATTCAATCAATATTATTACTTATTAGAGGGGATATCGAGCAATCATGAATCAGAAGCATACAAGCGGCGTAGTGCTTAAAATTAAGGAGGCATGTGAGATTATAAGTCTTGATATGAATCTCACTCTATATAAAAGATGGTAAAAAAAACTAAACAAAAAATACATCCACAAAAACGACCCACCTAAATCAACTCAGGCTGTGATTCCACGATTTTTAACCAAAAACGATTCAGCCTACGATATGTATCACGAAAAATGTACTATTTCAAAATTCAGATTGTATGAATCCTGCCATACTTATCAATGAGAATCAAAACGTACTTGATTTGTGTTGGACGAGAGAAATATATGAGTTGATTTGTTGGTAAGTCAATATTAGAAGTAGGTATGTCGAAATAGGAACTGTTGTATGTATGTGGTCAAGAAGTGTTATAATTTTAAGTATTCTCTCTCCTTCCGCTCTAATGTTAATATCAAGTTTTATTGTTTAACTTCAATTGATGACTTGATCCTTAATTTTCTCTTATCAGTTACAACGGGAAATACTTTTTCCTCTGAATAATTATCCCAACTCCGAAGGCACATTTGTTGTACAGTTGACCATTTCTTAATCAATGCTAAATTTTTACTCTTTTCAAATTTTCAAAAAAACTTATCTTTTCTATTCAATTGTTCTTGTTTCTTCTTCTTTTTTCAAAATAATAAAACAACAACGTTACTTTCAAAATAATCATTCAATAAAATTCTCATTTCTTGGTGAAGAGAAACATGTTTTAGAAACCGTTATATACTATTAATGTTCACTGATAGACACAATTGTTATAGTGGCTCGTCTGGCAAGACACGTCTAGTAGAGCGCGCTCGCAGCACGCACAGGGTCGCACGTTCGAATACTATGGACACGAAATCACACGAATGAAAATTAACTATAGCAAATTAACTAAAGGTTATAAATAAAAAACAAAACTATTTTTCAACAGTTTTATCACTCTACGCTGCCAATCTTGTTTCTCTACAGAGCATATGCAAACCACATCACATCACTCAACGTCAGGAAAACCGACAAACTGATGAGCATAAATTGTACTCTTCTGGTTCTAATAACTTGTGCTTGCACAAAAATTAATTAAGAAAAATCTTTATTGTTATTATTTAAATAAAATCACAATTGGTACATATAGAATCCAATTGAAATTTTTGACTTACCGTAGTGCTCAGAGGTGCTGCAAACACACTCGTCGAAATAGCGACACAAGTCCATCCAAGGACGTGGATACGGAAGGAACCTCGCATGGTAAATTATGTGATGAAGAAGATCATCGCAAAGCTCATGCTCATTGCCACAAACAGTTTAATTGTTGAATTCAGCAAACAATTAAAAATTAGTTAATTTGGGTGTAAAACTTAATTTCATATAAAGAGTAATATAGCGAGATTTTATTGTACATTGGCATGATGGTTGGCACAGATTAGGAAGATCGCAATGTAGATGATCTCCATAAAACATCCTATGGAGTTAACCGTGATAAGAAGAAGTCCATCGGTTCTGACCAACGCGTAGTATAGCCAGATCACACAGCTGAGTTATGTCACCAGGTACGGCAGTGAGCTGTATCTTTCTATTGATTTCCTTTTCCATATGTGGTAAGAGGTAGGCCTGCATAAGTTTAGCAAAAGGGAAATTATTCAGGTATTTAACTATTTATACACCTTGTCTGTTGGCGCGTGCTCGCTGCACGCACAGGGTCGCACGTTCGAATCCTATGGACACGAAATCACACGAATGGAAATTAAATATAGCAAAGTAACTAAAGGTTATAAATAAAAATAAAAACTATTTTTCAACAATTTTACCTCCCTATGCTGTCAATCATGTTTTTGTACAGCATATCTAAGTATAGCCGCAAGTAGCTCATCATATTTCACCATAGAAACCATAAGTTTAATTCAAGAATTAACACATTCAACAATAGGATAACCCAATAATTCAGGGAGTGTTGTTATCATTTCCTTTTTCCAATCATTTTGGCATCTAGGCTAGTTTAAATTTAATTTAAGAATGGTTTTAACAATAACAATGTATCTAAATTTCAATTAGCAACTCAAAATTCAATATAAAAGCACTGTGTGGTGTTTCACAATCACTTAAATAGTGCACATTTGAAAATTATTTATAAATTACCTCAACTTCATTTACAAATCAAATTCAGTTTAAATTCCTCTTGTATTCTCAAATAGTTTCACAACAATATAGCACAATGCACATCAGTATGAGAGATATGACAATAAGAAATCATTTTTGACAGTTCACTACAAGAAAGCATTTGAGTTATACATTGAATCCGACAAACCAAGTTGATTATAAGAAATTTTATCATTTATGCATGAATTCACAACAATGTTTAGCTTTCCCCAGCGTCTCTGTAAATACAGTACAGCACCATCTGAATGATCCCAGTAAGAATCCCAATACATTCGGTATCGGCCAAAAAATATAAAATAATAGTAAGTGATTAAGTTACTTAATTTCATATTAATTAAACTAATTAATTAACTCAATGTATGTATGTACATAGTTACAATAATGCATATGTCGTTTCGGGAAAAAGCATATGTAAACCACATCACAACCCTCAATGTCAGGAAAACTGACAAACTGATGAGCATAAATTGTACTCTCCTGGTTCTAATAACTTGCGCTTGCACAAAAATTGATTAAGAAAAATATTTATTGTTATTATTTATATAAAATCACAGTTGGCACATATAGAATCCAATTGAAATTTTTTACTTACCATAGTGCTCAGAGGTGCTGCAAACATACTCGTCGAAATAGCGAGACAAGTCCATCCAAGGACGTGGATACGGAGGGAACCCTGCATGGTAAAGTATGTGATGAAGAAGATCATCGCAAAGCTCATGCTCATTGCCACAAATAGTTTAATTGTTGAATTCGGCAAACAATTAAAAATTAGTTAATTTAGGTGGAAAACTTAATTTCATATAAAGAGTAATGTAGCGAGATTTTATTGTACCCTGGCATGATGGCTGGCACAGAATAGGAAGATCGCAATGTAGATGATCTCCATAAAACATCCGATGGAGTTAACCGTGATAAGGAGAAGTCCATCGGTTCTGACCAACGCGTAGTATAGCCAGATCACACAGCTGAGTAATGTCACCAGGTATGGCAGTGAGCTGTATCTTTCTATGGATTTCCATTTCTATATTTGGTAAAAGGTAGCCCTGCATAAGTTTAGCAAAAGGGAAATTAATTCAGGTATTTATACACCTTGTTACCTAATATAACTAGCTGAATGGATTTCCCTGTTGCTAAACTTATGTTATAGTGGCTCGTCTAGCAAGACGCGTCTGGTGGCGCGTGCTCGCTGCACGCACAGGTTCGCACGTTCAAATCCTATGGACACGAAATCACACGAATGAAAATTAACTATAGCAAATTAACTAAATGTTATAAATAAAAAGCAAAACTATTTTTCAACAATTTTATCTCCCTATGCTGCCAATCCTTTTTTTCTACAGCATATCTAAGTTTAGCCGCAAGCAGCTCATCATATTTCACCATAGAAACCATAAGTTTAATTCAAGAATTAACACATTCAGCAATAGAAGAACCCAATAATTCAGGGATTGTTGTTATCATTTCCTTTTTCCAATCATTTTGGCATCTAGGCTAGTTTACCTTTAATTTAAGCATGGTTTTAACAATAACAGTATATCTAAATTTCAATGAGCAACTCAAAATTGAACATAAAATCTGTAAGACCCAAGTTTTTAAGCTTAGAATAAGTGGAAGAGATTTCCATTTACGATTAGGCTTGATGTATCGCGAAGGAAAGACTTGAACAAGAGTTTATCGGATGAAATAAATTTACGAAGGAGAAAGTTCAGGAAAAGTCAAAGGATTGTATCGAAGTCGATTTAAGTTATAGCACGACTATTATCCGTTTTAAAACCTAGGACAAGAACCTTAGGAAATCAAACTATGTTCCACCCTTGGAACACTATAGGAATAAAATTTCCAAAAAGTTCCACCCTTGGAACACTATGGGAAAAGTTCCAAAAAAATTTCAGAGAAATGTTAGAACTTCTCTTTTTCCATATATCACAATCGTTTCGAGGCGAAACTCTAGGATCTACGAACGTCCGATTCCAATCATCGGAAGTTTGCCGAAATCGAAACCCTGGTATTTCAAAACCCTAGAATCAACCGACGATGAAGACTTTTTCTATTCAGAGCTTCAAATGAAGATTCCACACGCGTACGCCCACTCTAATCGACGTTCCAAATCTTTCTTCAGAAGGAAGTTTCTGCATCCGAGGTCAAAATCATAAAGTGCATAAAGTGCATTTTAAGCCGGTAAACATTAAAAACAAGCCTCGAAAACCAAAAATCATACTGATATTTCTTTGAAGAATTAGAAGATTCAGCGGGAAGAATATCGTGTCTAAAATACGTTGGAATTAGTAGGAAAAATCGGAATCGCGAAATAATCATTTTCTCGCGTTTTCAATTTCCTATATATAGGACTTCAGAAACTGAGAAAAATCACACCTTCATTTTCTTTCTTCTTCTTCTGCAGACCACGTTCTCTGGTCTTTCTTTTCTTTTTCTTTTCATTTTCTTTGTTGGTTGTGGGTGAGTTTGAGGGAGAAAGGAGGAAGAGTTTTTTTTCGGTTCTTGCCTGATCGTTGCTCTGTTCGTTGCTACGCGTAGGCCTCGAGGTACTGATGTTATTTCTTTCTTCTGATCTTTAAATTCCATCGCTTTTTGTTATGTCTTTTTAGGCTCAAGTTTTGAGCTTTTTGTAAAACTGTCCAAATAGGTTGATTTTAGTGTCTAAATATATTCTCTTCGTACCCAAGAGTACTTCTAGCGGATTACATTTTGCCGAATGTCGCCGAAATGCTGCCGAAATTCATTCCTGTAGAAAATAACCATTTCTGACAAAGGTTCCGCTTTTTGAATCAAAAACCCTCGACTGAGCTTAGCGTTAGTAAGATTAGTCGTCATAATCGCCGTTGGTATCGACCCCATCTAATTTGTTTTTCGAAATTCTGATTTTGAGTTTCCGAGCTAAAAATATTGACCAAAATACCCCTGCGACAGTTTTCGACCCGATAATTTTTCTGAGAGTTTCCCTGGCCTAGATATCGCCTAAGAATACCTAGGAATTGATTTAGATCGAAGAAAAAGTTCGGAAACCCTATTTTACATAGTGGCCGAAACATATTGCTTAGGGTACCGTGTCCAAAAATAATTTTTGATTCTCTATGACCTGAGCCATTGCGTAGCTCTTTCGATTGTCGAAATTTTGGCGCTGGTTTCGTGTCATTCTGAGTTCTGTAGCTCGAGTTATGCTCGTTTTAGCGAACGAAGTTCCGTTGTCAATTCGTGCCCAAATGTGAACTCTGAAGCTTTAAAAGCTTTCTTTCCGGTTTCGATTAGCGTTATTAGATAGTGTTACTTCTAGTAGGGCTTGTGTTGATGATTGTGTTTCCTTGTTCTAGGTTCACAACTTCCATGCCCAACTTCTACTCACGAAGGTAAGGGTAACTCAGTTTTAGCGCGTCTTTTAGTCTTGCATGCTTTTATCGCACTGCCTGTGTTTGAGATGAAGATGTTTATATTGATTGGCAGATGATTATGATTATTATGCTTGCTTATGTTGACTGTTTTTGAAGCTTGTGCCAAATGTTTTCCGAAGGCTTCGGCCGAGTAAACTTATTGAGACGTGTGTCTCCGTTTTCTGAGAGGCTTCGGCCGTTTACTGGTTTCTGTCATTGAACTGAGTTGGTATGCAATTGAATTGATTTATGTTCGCTGATAATAGGAATAACATGTGGTTACTCCGAATTAATAATTGGTTTGGGCAGTGTTGTTGATTGGCTTGGCATTTAGGGCCTAAGCCTAAGAGGCGATCAGGTGATTGTGTTCACCTGGTTGTCCCGCCTTGTGTGGCGCAATAAGTGGCTGTCAGGTGATTGTGTTCGCCTGGTTGTCCCGCCTTGTGAGGCGTATAAGTGGCTGTCAGGTGATTGTGTTCGCCTGGTTGTCCCGCCTTGTGTGGCGCAATAAGTGGCTGTCAGGTGATTGGGTTCGCCTGGTTGTCCCGCCTTGTGTGGCGCAATAAGTGGCTGTCAGGTGATTGTGTTCGCCTGGTTGTCCCGCCTTGTGAGGCGTATAAGTGGCTGTCAGGTGATTGTGTTCGCCTGGTTGTCCCGTCTTGTGTGACGTATAAGTGGCTGTCAGGTGATTGTGTTCGCCTGGTTGTCCCGTCTTGTGTGACGTATAAGTGGCTGTCAGGTGATTGTGTTCGCCTGGTTGTCCCGTCTTGCGAGACGTTATGGTTTGATTGATATTGTTGATATCTGATTTTGATGTTGTATTGTTGAGGTTGTCGATATCTGAATTGATAATATATTGTTGAGGTTGTTGATATCTGAATTGATGTTATATTGTTGAGGTTTTTGATATCTGATTTGAGGTCATATGTTAAGTTGTTGATATACGAGTTTAGTTATGTTGCTAGTTTGTTTACCATGATAGGTAATTAAATTTGAATGACATGATTTTCTCTTTCATACATGGTAATTGCATGGAGTTAACCCTTTCTATTTGCTATTTGTTGTTTGGGCGCTTAACGCTATTAGGCGATGGATAGCCTTCCGCTGAAGCTTAGCTGTTCGAGTTGGAGACCGTGATCGTGGGCGGTCGAGTAGAGGTGGATGAGGCAGTTGCTTCTCCCTTTTGGTGGTCTATGTCTGAGTTTCTTTTTCCTTCTGAAAACTCGGTTGTTTAAACCTTATATTCGCCACTTGTCTAAGTGAGCGTACTTATTTTGGAAACATGTTCATGATGATGTAAGACACTATTATTATTATGTCGGGAACGGGTTGTTGAATAAAGTCTATGTTATGTATTCAATTATGTTCAGCTGTTTCGAAAAGGAAAAAAAAAATATATTGTGTTTTCTTAGGATTACGAAATAGTCCTTAGATTTTGTTAGGTAACTAATGTGACTCCTCAGTTGAGAAATTGGGGCGTTACAAAATCAGTGTGTTGTGTTTCACAATCACTTAAATAGTGCACATTTGAAAATTATTTATAAATTACCTCAATTTCATTTACAAATCTAATTCAGTTTAAATTCCTCTTGGATTCTCAAATAGTTTCACAGCAATATACCACAATGCACATCAGAATGAGAGATATGACAATAAGAAATTATTTTTGACAGTTCACTACAAGAAAGCATTTGAGTTATACATTGAATCCCACAAACAAAGCTGATTATAAGAAATTTTTTGATTTATGCATGTATTCACAACAATGTTTACCTTTCCCCAGCGTCCCTGTAAATACAGTACAACACCATCTGAATGATCCCAGTAAGAATCTCAATACATTCGGTATCTGCCAAAAAATATAAAATAATAATAAGTGATTAAGTTACTTAGTTTCATGTTAATTAAAATAATTAATTGACTCAATGTATGTATGTATATAATTAAAATAATGCATATGTCATTTCGGGAATAAAGCATATGCAAACCACATCACAACACTCAATGTCAGGAAAACTGACAAACTGATGAGCATAAACTGTACTGTCCTGGTTCTAATAAACTTTTCTTGCACAAAAATTAATTAAGAAAAATATTTATTATTATTATTTATATAAAATAACGGTTGGCACATATAGAATCCAATTGACATTTTGACTTACCCTAGTGCTTAAAGGTGCTGCAAATACACTCGTCAAAATAGCAACACAAATCCATTCAAGGACGTGGATACGAAGGGAAGCTCACATGGTAAATGTTCTGGTCTAAGGTCTAACAATGGATATAAAGTATCCTTGATGAACCCTAGCAGAGCTAAAAGAATATATATGATGTATGAATAAGTAAATTATCTCATTAATGATCAAAAAGGTGTCTAGTACAAGGTGAGGACACCCCTTTTATAGTGGGAGGTGGTCCCTATCTAGAATATTCATGGATTTGGGCCTTACATGCAAAGCCCAAATCCCTATGTGGAATAAGACAAATGCCTATATCCTTAATATAAACAAGACAAAGTAACCCGGGCCCACGTCTTCATACTGGGACCCACATCTCCACCTATGAGATATCAGGCCTACTGGGCGGGTCTATGGGCTTGTACTTGCCCGCCTAGACCACAAGCCCACAAGACATGAAGCCTCACTTCTTTAGGAGCTGAAATGTCTTACAATCAGAGTGAAGAAACTACACCTCCTCTTATAAACAACTCGCCTAGCCTGGCCTAATCCACAAGCTCTCAAGACATGAAGCTTCACTTTTTAGGAGCTGAAATGTCTTTATGAAACTCGAACGCTCAACCGCCCTTTATCTTTGGCCGCCCAAATTACTTAGCCCACACTGTTTCGTATGACGCATGGTGCACCGTTACCAAGAAATTTCCATCATTAGCATTCAACTGTTGTTGTCTTTTCACGCGGGATTCGAGGGATTGCCTCGTTTCGTGCAGGCGTTTAAAAACGATCGTGTCGTTTCCCTTTACTTTCTCTTTCTTCATTCAGTTGGCTATAAAACCCCAAAGTCACAAACTTTATTTTCTTTTATTGCACCTTACTTCAAACCTTTGTTTTTCTCTGCGTTTCTGAAGCTTTTCCGCTCCGGTGACCCTTACTACTCCGGTGACCCTTGCTACTCCGGTGATCCTTCATTGCTCCGGCCACCATAGCTCGTTGCTTTCCCGTTACCTCCCTTACTTTCGATCAATTCTCTCTTTTCTTTCCCTTCTTTTTACTTTTTACTTTTCTTTTCATCTTCTTCCCATGAAACTTCCCAGAATGTCTTCACACAGTCAAACCTATTCCTCCCTTTCTTCTGATTATGTGTCTGATGATGATAGAACTACCATCAGCCAAGAAGTCGTCATCTTGGTTGATTCTGATTCTGAGTCTAAAAACTCGCCCTCTACTTCTGACCTCGCCAACAAAAGAACCCGTTCTATAACCTCTCACCTTTCATCCGATAACCCATCCACCTCGGAAGATTGGCGCTCCAGTGATAAATGTATGGATGATAAGTGCCTCTTCCGCTTTATTTGGAACAACGTCCAATCTCTGAATAACAACCGCGTTACCGCCCAGGGTTTTACCAAAGTGAACCCTAAAACCGGCCATAACGATGATTTATCCTTAAACATCTCCCCTTGTGACGATAACGACGTCGTTACCCTCAAACCCTCAGGGGCTGATGGGGCGCCCGCTTGGTTTTACCTCCATGGCTACATCTTTACCGAGCTTTTCATGAAGCTCCCCTTTTCTCCATTTGTCTGAGACATTCTTACTTTTTTAAACGTTGCCCCTTGGCAACTATTACCGAACGCCTGGGGATTCATTCGATGCTTTGAGTTTCTATGTGATCAACTACACGTCACCCCGACTTATCCTTTCTTTTTCTTTTTCTACAAAACATGTATCGCCAAACCCTCCTGTGTATCCTTTGTCCTGTTGGAAATAATAGGAAGATAAGGCTGCGCCGTGGACGAACCACTGCCTTGAAAGCAAAAATTCCGGCAGACCTGCGGTGCAATCCATTGCCGGGTTTGCTCCCCAAGGTTAACACAGCCGCATGTAAGGCACTGTGCACTCAGAACCTAAACATGCTGTAATCTCTACAACAATGCTCAGAATAACCAAAGGAGATGAAAACACATTTTGTATTTTCTATATCTATCAATCTTATTCTCATTTATGCCCATATAAAAACCAACGGACATCACATCTCTTCATACCCACTTGATCAAGTCCAACCAATCTTATATACTAGCCATGATATAGCCGTACTCATCCCAATCTCTTCCAACGGCCATGAGCTCATGATGATCACATTAAAGGGTGTTTAAAACCATTAAAAGGGGTTTTAAGACCAATAAAACACCAAACCGTAACTGATATAAAACTGAAACTAGCTATTCAATATTTGATAGAGTAACGGAAAAAGCGATTAAAGCTGAATTGAATTTCTTGAATGTCATTATTCCAACAATCCCCCACTAATGACAATCAAGAAAGTGACAAATTTTCTGAGCAAAGAAAGTTAATTTTTGTGCTTAAGTGTTAATGTCCAAAGGATTGAATTAACACGTAGTGAAGTGAGGCAACAACTTTTATCAAAAAAGTGAATGAATCTTGAACTAATTTGACTTGGTTGGAACCCCCACTACACACACATTAACTTTGAAATGTAGAGATTCCGCGATAAAAGATTAAAGTCATTTTCCGAACCTTGGGATACATGTGAGCGTTTTAGAAAGATTGTCCAAGTCTTTCATAGATGACGGCTTTTACCATCTCACTCACATATTTATTCACATAAATTCAAATGCGCCTCATAAGCATTTAAGTGCATCTCACAAAGCACTTTCATACATGTCTACTGTGAATAAATGCGTCTCATAAGCATTTAAGTGCGTCTCACAAAGCACTTTCACACATGTCAATTGTGAATAAACTTCATTTTATAATCTTGTTTGAAAGTAAGTCAAGTGCGTCTCAAAAACACTTTATCATAGATACATCAAGTGCGTCTCAATAGCACCACCACAAATGGCTATGTATCTCTTTCAACAACAGCATTACCTCGCGCCATAGAGATGATAATGTAATGCATAAGAGTAATTATATGGCTTAATTTGACCAACAAATGGGTATCCACCATATTTTCCTCTTTCTCAAGGCTTAAGCCTCATCCCCCTCGACGTCTCCAAGACAAATTTCTTGGTCAATCCTTTAGCAAGAAGATCAACAAGACTCTTTTATCTTCTTACATACTCAAGGAAAATAAAACAAGTCTTAATCAACTTCTTAGCAACATGTATGACATGTATATGCATGTCGTTTCTCTTTGTTGCAAGTATCGTCGTTGCCAACTCCAGTTGCTTCTTGTGAATTACAAACACAAGCTCAAGCACAAACTGAATCATTCATAGAACTCAAGACATCTCAATCAAATAATCATAGCATCATTCAAAATCAAGAATTTATAGGCAACATCATCATGAGCATAACCAACGAAGCAATAACCCACACCAATATTATTTCACTTTAAACCGTTAGCCCTACTTTGGGCAACCACCCCCACAATCCTTAGGGAGCTTTAATAAAATTTGATGGAAGCTTTGTTAACCAACACTCGATAGTACTTCACCCACATATCATCAGGCATGCCAAGTTAAGAAAGAAAACAAACTTTATTTCTTCCTTTTTTTTTTCTTTTGTTATGCCTAATTTGTCTAGGTAAATAAGATGCAGCGAATTTATGTATGATATGCACTTTCCTTTCTTATTGAATATATAAATTCTAGAGATTAAAATTATCTATTACTAACAAATTTATGTTCATGAACCTGTTTGGCCGAGGCAATCAGTGCCAGCCAAATGCACTTTTGCATCCACAGAGATTTATGCTCAACTCTTATGAAGTTTAGCATTAATATAGTGTTCCTCTTGCATCACTAGCAATGAGTCTGTTCCTTACAATCCTCGAGATTTGAAAATAGACAGTTATGCTAAGATATGGCATCAGATTAAATACCACATAAAAACCAGAGAGATAATATCCTTCTCCCTTATGTACATATTCACGATGAGAAGCAAGTCTCCTTTACGCATATCCTCGTTTCTTAAAACAAATATCAAAGCAAGCAAATATTTCATGAGGTTTGAGAATTGAGGATGGGTTGAAGTTATCTTAGCTGTACCATTTATTTATCCAAAACTACAAACAGTATAAACAAACAAATTGCCAAGACCATGAGTACGGATTCTTATATCTTACGGCCGCATTACGTCAATGATTGTAGTGGCTAAATGTTTAATTACTTCCAAATTATTCTCGATAATTCACACTCCCATTTTCTTTTGAGTTAGAATGTTGAAAACCTAAACTGAATCTGAGAATTGAACTGAAAATATTATTCATTGAAATGTGAAGATTACAAGAGTTTATCTCAGTATTTATACTGTGAGAGAGACTTGCATAGCAAGCTACCTAAACTAACTATAGTTAACAGTTAGGCTAACCATAGTTAGTAACTAACCGTAACTGACTCATAACAAACTCAACTGACTAACAAACTTAACCAGCTTGTAACTAACAGTTACAATGTATATAGCAAAGCATAATTGCTTTATACTCTAATAGACCCCCTCAAACTCAAGGTGGTTGAGAAAGAAATTTCTCAAACACATTGAGTTTGTCCCTTAAGGCTTCAAACCGAGTAGGAGAAAGAGGCTTTGTAAAAATGTCTGCTAGCTGATCAACTGAAGGAATGTGAGTCACAAACAGTGACTTGTTGAGAACCTTCTCTCTAACAAAGAAAATATCTAATTCCATATGCTTAGTCCGAGTGTGCAAAACAGGATTATGGGTTAGAGCCACTGCACCCATGTTATCACAGTAAATTTTTGGAGTTTGGAAGGGAATGTGTAGCTCCTGGAGAAGAGACTGAACCCATAGAAGTTCTGCAGAAGTGTTGGCCAGACTCCTGTATTCAGCTTCAGTACTAGATCTTGCAACCAGGGTCTGTTTCTTAGAGCACCAAGATACTAGATTTGGACCAAAAAATACACAAGAGCCAGAAGTTGACCTCCTATCATCAGGATCTGACCCCCAGTCAGCATCACAAAAAGCAACAAGGGACACTGGCTTTGTGAGAGAGCAAGGCTTGATCAGTAGACCATGATGACTTGTAGCTTTGAGATACCTGAGAATCCTTTTGACAGCTTTCCAGTGCTCCTCTAAAGGCTGACTGAGAAACTGACACACCTTGTTTACTGAAAAACTAATTTCTGGTCTGGTCAATGTGGCATATTGCAAGGCCCCAACAATGGACCTATAGAGAGTAGGATTGTCAAAGTAGTCAGCTCCATATTTACTGAGCCTAGCTCCTCCAACCATAGGAGTAGAGATGCCTTTTGCTTCTGTCATATCTGCCCTTTCCAACAAATCACCTATGTACTTGGTCTGAGTGAGAAGCAAAGAACCATTCTGCAAATGATGGACCTGAACACCAAGAAAATAGTCCAGTTGACCCAACTGTTTGAGTGAGAACTCTGAGTTTAAGTTCTGAACAATTTGCTGAACCAAGGGTAGAGAACTGCCAGTGATGATTATATCATCCACATAAACTAGGATATAGATACAACAGGTCTTGGTGTGAAAGGTGAAAAGGGAAGGATCACAACAGCTGGGCTTGAAACCAAACTTCACAAGAGCAGCTTTCAATCTTTCAAACCAGGCCCTTGGGGCCTATTTAAGGCCATAAAGAGCCTTATTAAGTCGACAGACTAGGGACTTATCTGCATGCTGAAACCCTGGAGGTTGTACCATGTACACCTCTTCCTCAAGAGCACCATTGAGGAAGGCATTGTTCACATCCAATTGGTGAATATGCCATTTCTTAGTAACTGCCAGTGAAAGAATTAATCTGATGGTGATAGGTTTGACCACAGGTGAGAATGTCTCTGAATAGTCAAACCCTTGCACTTGATGATAGCCTTTTGCAACCAGCCTGGCCTTATATCTGTTAATTGACCCATCAGCATTTTCTTTGACTCTGAACACCCACTTACAGCCTATAGACTGCCTATGAGGGGGAAGAGGAACTAATGTCCAAGTGTTGTTAGCAAGCAGAGCATCATACTCAGCTTGCATTGCAGCAAGCCATTTTGGATCCTTAAGAGCTTGTTTAGTTGTGGTAGGCTCAACCTGTGTGAGCAGCAATGTAGGGAATAACCGAGGCTTAACAATGCCAGACTTAGCTCTAGTCTGCATTGAATGAACATTAGTTGGTGCAGCTACAAGGGGTGCAGTAGGAACTACAGAAGCAGCTGGAGAAGTTGTAGGAACAACAACTGAAGGTGTTGGGGCAGTGGTAGGTGCAGGAGAAAAGTGAACTGGCAAAGGGGAAGGGACTTGGCCAGGAGAGGCAGAAGGAGAAGGTAAGATCTGAGGTGGAGTATGTATCACAGGAGAAGGTGACTGAGTATGTGGAATTATAGAAGAAATGCCATGAGAATGCAAAACAGGACCAGGTGATGAAGGAAACATAGTAGGGAAAGGAAACCTGAACTCATTAAAGAGTACATCCTTGGAAACAAAGATTCTACCTTCTGCATCAAGACACTTATACCCTTTGTGTGAGGAAGCATAACCCAAGAAGAGACACTCTTTGGATCTGAGGGACAACTTGGACTGATTGTAAGGCCTTAGAAAAGGATAGCATGCACTTCCAAAGACTTTAAGAAACTTATAATCTGGATGAGTTTTGTATAAAAGAAAATAAGGACTAACATTGCCTAGAACTGAGGTAGGAAGTCTATTAATGAGAAAAGTTGCAGTTAGAAAGGCATGATCCCAATACTGAGAAGGCATATTAGCAGCAGCAAGTAAGGACAAACCAGTTTCAATGATATGTCTATGTTTCCTCTCTACACTCCCATTTTGGTGATGTGTATGAGGACAAGTGTGCCTATGAACAACACCTAGAGAAGCAAAATGAGTGGAAAGAGGTTTGAATTCTGTGCCATTATCAGTTTGTACAGATTTAATCCTAAGATTAAACTGCAATTCAACCATTTTCTGAAACTGAATAAAGACACCACAAGTTTCTGATTTCCTTTTTAAGGGATAAATCCATGTAAAACGGGTAAAGGCATCCACACAGGTTAGAAAGTAAGAGTAACCACTAGAAGATTCTACTGACGCAGGACCCCACAAATCAGCAAATATAAGCTCCAAAGGAGAAGTATAAGTTGTAAGAGAAGAAGAAGATGGTAACCTATGAGACTTAGCCAAACAGCAAGAAGTGCAAACAGAAAATTTTGCTTTATTAGGTATTGGTATATTACAAATGGATAAAGCTGAAAGTAAAGCCTCATGATGAGGATGACCTAGTCTACCATGCCAAAGATCATAAGTAGTAGGCACAACAGTGGTAGATTCTGAGTTATTTATGCTAGGTACATTAGAAATAGTAGAAGGAAAACAAACAGAAAAGGCTGAAGCTGAAGACAATGATGAAGCTGGAGTGACACTCGAAGAAGAGCCCTTGAAGAATTTGGAAGCATGCATGTTATCAAAGGAGTACAGGCCATCTGGTCCAAGTGTCCCTCGAAGAAGCACTTCAGAAGTGTCCTGACATTTCACAACACAGTAAGTAGAGTGAAACTCAAAGAAAACACCATTGTCCCTAGCAAACTTGCTAACACTAACAAGATTTTTGGTTATAGAAGGAACTAGAAGAAGATGTTTAAGCAGAAAATTAGTTTTAGCATTATAGGGTGAAGAAAATGATGCTGAACCAACTGAGTGAATTGGCAAACCTTGGCCATTCCCCATGTAAACATGATCATTACCATTCAATGAAACACTATCATTGACCACTGAAGCATCATTGGTCACATGATGTGTAGCTCCAGAATCTGGAAACCAACTGCTCAGATCAGAAGCTCCAGAAGTTGATGACCCTGAGGTAAAAGCTGGAAGTGCAGTAAGCATAGCCTGAGGTGGTCTTCCAGTAGGAAAAGCAGGCCTGGAATGTCCATGAAACTGTGCAGCAGAATATTGATGAGTAGGTACTCCAAACCCAGGCATTGCAGATGACTGTCCAAACATAGAACCAGGACCTGAAAACTGCTGCACATTCCCAAATTGAGATGGAAATTGAGACATTCCAAAGTAAGGAGGGTAACCGAAAGAAGGCATCATCATCTGAGGCAGAGCAGCACCAAATTGTGCTGACATAGCAAAAGGTGAATATGGTGAAGCAGTAGATTGCTTTCCACCAGTGCCAGAGGATGCATTTCCTCGATGATAACAGATACTAGCATCATGTCCCCATTTGTTACAGATCTGACATTGAACATTACGGCCTCCGCCGCGTCCTCTGCCTCCGCGACCACCAGAACGGTTATCATAGCCACCACGATTCCGATCATCATAGGAATGATCGTCATAGCTCTGACGATTGCGATCCTCAAACTTGGAATCGTCATAGCGATTGCCGTGTGAGGAAGATGACGAATCCACAGTGCCTGAGCCAGATCCAGTTGTAAGATGCACTGACGGAGACGACGATGTCTGCACCGGAGTCGATGACGGTGGCGACGGTGTCGATGGCGCCGGCGACGCGATAACATGAGTAAGAAGCGCAGAAGCTGGAGTCGCAGTAAGCTGACGCGAACGCGCACGCTCCAGACGAGCTTCATGAGCGATGAGAATCCCTTCAACTTGCGAAACGGAGCAGGGAACATCGCGATTGTAAACAACAGTCATGACGGAGGAAAATTCCTCAGGAAGACCATCGAAAATGGACTCCAGATGCTCGCGATGACTGACAGGGTCGCCAATCGAAACCAAAGCATTGACAATGGTCTTGATGCGCTTGAGATATTCACTGACAGTCTTCGAGCCTTTGTTGATGGTTCGTAACTCAGTACGAAGCTGCGTCGACTGCGCATAAGAATGCGCATGGAAGAACTCGAGGATTTGCGCCCAAACTTCCCAGGACTGCGTGCAATTGACCACAGTAGGAAGAACAGAGTCAGAGAGCGACGAGAGAAGCCAAGTAAACAACGCTGAATCTTGCTGAATCCAATCAGTGTAAGCAGGATTCTCAGTCGCACTCACGCGATCTTCTTCTGAGAGAAAACGAGGAGGAATCTCTGGATCCGATAGAAAACGCTGCAATCGATGAGAACGAACAACGCCTTCAACGATTTGGCGCCAGGAACGAAAATTTGTATCATCAAGCTTGATCGAGATTTTGTGTGCTAAGCTATTGGAAACACTGTTCTGTGCTCCTGGATTTGCTGAATTTGCATTGGAAACACTGTTCTGTGCTCCAGAATTGGCTGAATTCTCTGGAATTTCAGCCATGGCGAAAGAGAAAGGAAGAAATCAAGGACCTAGAAGAAGAAAGAAATCAAGGACCTAACCGAGCTCTTGATACCATGTTGAAAACCTAAACTGAATCTGAGAATTGAACTGAAAATATTATTCATTGAAATGTGAAGATTACAAGAGTTTATCTCAGTATTTATACTGTGAGAGAGACTTGCATAGCAAGCTACCTAAACTAACTATAGTTAACAGTTAGGCTAACCATAGTTAGTAACTAACCGTAACTGACTCATAACAAACTCAACTGACTAACAAACTTAACCAGCTTGTAACTAACAGTTACAATGTATATAGCAAAGCATAATTGCTTTATACTCTAATATAGAATGGTCATGTTATTATTGTCTATCATAAGCATGTTGGGGAAATTTTCAATTAAAACTGATTAATGTAATTGTGAAGCCCTTTTTACGATACTGATTAAGGAGTTAAAATTGGAAAACAACGATAAAATTAATCAAAACAGTGCAGAAAACTTCCCTGGAAAATTTCCGTTGTGACCACCATTATTTGCCGCTGTTGTTGTCCAATAGTTTCGGGTGACAAAATGCACCTTCTTGTCAAGCGGAAATGCCATTGGTACGACCACAATCAAATTTATTTTTTCTTTCAAATTGTTGGAAATAATAGGAAGATAAGGCTGCGCCGTGGACGAACCACTGCCTTGAAAGCAAAAATTCCGGCAGACCTGCGGTGCAATCCATTGCCGGGTTTGCTCCCCAAGGTTAACACAGCCGCATGTAAGGCACTGTGCACTCAGAACCTAAACATGCTGTAATCTCTACAACAATGCTCAGAATAACCAAAGGAGATGAAAACACATTTTGTATTTTCTATATCTATCAATCTTATTCTCATTTATGCCCATATAAAAACCAACGGACATCACATCTCTTCATACCCACTTGATCAAGTCCAACCAATCTTATATACTAGCCATGATATAGCCGTACTCATCCCATTCTCTTCCAACGGCCATGAGCTCATGATGATCACATTAAAGGGTGTTTAAAACCATTAAAAGGGGTTTTAAGACCAATAAAACACCAAACCGTAACTGATATAAAACTGAAACTAGCTATTCAATATTTGATAGAGTAACGGAAAAAGCGATTAAAGCTGAATTGAATTTCTTGAATGTCATTATTCCAACATGTCCCATTGTCGGCCCGCCCCAATATCTCAGTCTTTTAGCCTTTGAAAAGTAATTTCAAACATTGGCAAAAGAAGTTTTTTAAGATTGTCCATTCTCCTGAAATTCCCAACCTTATCCTTGACTCGAAAGATCGCCCTTTGTTCCCTTTGCACTGGACTGTCAATCCTCGCCGCGATATTACTGTTGTGCTCGAGTCATTAACCGAGGAGGAGCAACAGGTCGCCTTGTATATCCTTACTCTTCCCCAAATTTCCTTTGTGACCTTCTCCAAGCCGCCAAAGATGGGGAACTTCAAGAATTTTTTAGTAAGTTTAGATTTATCAAATGCTCATCTTGAAGTATTGCCCTCTTGAATCGCCTGTAATTGACTTGCATGTTCTTTATATTATGTGCAGCTGAGATGGGCAAGAACAAAGGCGGTGTCAATCCTGATAGCATGCAGGCCTTTATTTCGAGCCAGGTCGAAACTGCTAAAGGTCAGAGGAGGAATGAGAAGAAGGACCCCAAGGGCGAAAGAAAGAAATCGCCGCTGGTTGATGATCGTGAGCCCAAACGCCAGAAATCTGGTAGTTCTTCCAAAAGTGACCCTAAGCAAACAACTTTGAATGAGTCTTTGTCAAAGGCTCACAGAGAGAGGAAACCTCACAACAACATTCCCCCGCCCAAGCATCAAACTCCTAGTGCCTTTGACAACTTGGTGGCCGCCTCCAGCCCTGTTCCTCAATCATCACGAGATGCGGTGCCCGGTAGTGACACCGACGCTCTTCACAGCGTCTTCGACACTAAATTCAATGGTCTCCACTTTATGGAGAGGAATTTCAATACCCAAATTCCTCATGAAGTGGCTAGTTAAGGTGTCCATGGCGCGGTGACCCTCGCCGTGAACTAAGCCCTCGCCGCTGCTAGCTGTGCCGCCGGTCTTCTCCCTCATCTGAAGAACATTGAATCTGAGAAGGCCCGCGCCCAACTGAAGCTTGAAGAGGCTAAGGCGGCCTATTCCCACTTGAAAGCTGAGACGGATACCGCCGCTAAGCGCGCTAATACTGCTAAGAATCAAATTGAAGACGCTTTGGCCGGCGTTCGTCGACAGTTACAATGGGCGACGGAGGATCTCGCCAAGGAAAGGGCTGCCAAAGCAGGCCTTGAAACCAAGCTTGATGCTACGGAGAAGAAGATCAAGAAGCTTGAGGCCGAGCTGAAGGAATCTGACGAGACTCTTTTGGAAAAGAGTTCTCGCCAGTATGTCCTCGGCCATCTAGGCGCCAAGGAGATGGCTGCCAAAGCAGGCCTAGAAACCAAGCTTGATGCTGCGGAGAAGAAGATCAAGAAGCTTGAGGCCGAGCTGAAGGAATCTGATGAGACTCTTTTGGAAAAGAGTTCTCGCCAGGTTGTCCTCGACCATCTAGGCGCCAAGGCTCAACTGCAGATTCTCTATCCTAAGCTTGATTTATCCCAATTTGGCTTCATGAAGAAAATTGTGGATGGAAAGGTCGTTGGTCCCGCTGATCCTGACGTTCGCAGCCTTCCTTTTATGCAAGAATCTGATGATGAAGAAGATGACGAGGGCGTGAATAAAGCTGCCATCAATTCCACAGAAGAGACTCAGGGCGATGGCGTGGAAAGAGTTGCTTCCAATGCCGATGCAGATAAGCAAGCAAAGGATAATCAAGCTTGAAAATATTATGTTTGTAATTTCGTCGTCGTTCTACTTTACTGTTGTTTTAAACAATGGGCCTCGCCCTTTTTTTATGTAATGTCTTAACTTTGTGCGGCTTGCCCCTTTTTTAATTTTTAATTATAATTAATGTTATAATTCTGTTGGCTTTATACTGAGGCTTTGCTCGCCATTGGGCGAGGCTTTTTTGTGCTTGGTACGATGGCCAAGGCTAAGGCACATTTTACTGGCCTTAGTCGTTTTACGGACGAGGCTTGGGTTCTAGTGGCCACTAGAATTGCCAAGGCTATGTTTACTCAGTGAAGACACTTTCTGATTGCGAAAGCTTTTTGTCATATTAGATCATCGCCATAGAAAAATTGATTAAGAAAGTTTATAAGTTAGATCTTGTCAGTTGTGACGAATATCAAACTGTAAAACATTTCTCATTTCCTTAAAGAAAAACTAGGATCTATAGATCCTTACATGAGAGTTTCCTCCCTTCTTTTTACATAGGTCGCCTCATTAAAAACCTTTTTCAAGGGAAAAAGAGTGCGACTTTCTTTCACTTAACTATAATATTGTCTCAAACTGGAGGCGTTCCACGTGCGGCGCACTGTACCGCCATCGAGTTGTTCAAGTTTGTACGCCCCTGCACCTACTTCAGCTTTAACCCTGAAAGGTCCTTCCCAATTTGGTGTCAGCTTGTTTTTCCCTGAAGTCAGCGTTCTTTCATGCAACACTAGATCTCCCGCCTTCATTTTCCTGGGGACGACCTTCGTTGCGTATTTACGGGCGACCCTTACTTTCCCAGCTTCGTTGCGTAAGTGTGCATCTCTTTGCAATTCTGGGAGCATGATTAAGTTTGCAATCAAATTGTCATTATTTTCCGCTTCATTTCTGTTCCTAACTCTCCAGCTTTGGTTTTCTACCTCCACGGGCAACATAGCATCAGAACCATAGGTTAGCCTATAAGGCGTTTCCCTAGTACTTGTTTGTATCATAGTGTTGTACGCCCACAAAACTCCTGGTAACTCTTCCGCCCACCATCCTTTTGCCTCATCCAGTTTCTTCTTCAACCCATTCAGTATGACCTTGTTTGCTGCCTCAGCTTGGCCATTTGTTTGGGGATGCTCAACTGAAGCAAAACACATGTCAATCCCTAGGTCAGCACAAAAGTCCCTAGTCAATGCACTGGTAAATTGTGTGCCATTGTCCATGACCAAAGCCATTGGAACTCCAAAGCGACACACAACACGTCGCCACAAAAAATTTCTTATCTTGGCGGTAGTAATAGTGGCTAGTGCTTCAACTTCTATCCATTTGGTAAAGTAGTCTACTGCTACCACAATAAATTTCATTTGTGCTTTAGCTTTTGGGAAAGGTCCTAAGATGTCCGTCCCCGACATGGCGAAAGGCTAAGGGGCGGTCATTGTCGTGAGTTGTTCTGGCGGTGCCTTATGTACATCAGAAAAAATTTGACACTTTGAGCATTTCTTCACATATTCTAGGCAATCTTTTTTTATAGTTGGCCAGTAATATCCCGCCCTGAGTACTTTCACGGCCAAAGACCGCCCTCCAATGTGGCTTGAGCAGACTCCTTCATGTACTTCAGCCATTATTTCTTAAGACTTGGTAGTATCTACACATTTAAGCATTGGGGACATAATTCCCCGCCTGTACAATTGTCCATCAACCAGAGTATAAAAACTATCCTCTCTTCTTTTCTCCCTGGTATTTTTGCTTTCATCCTGAGGTTGCTGACTCAAGAATTCAATGATTGGATCCATCCAAGATGGTTCGCTGTTCTATATAGCCTTCGCCACTTTGAATTCAACCATATTTGTACTTGGGCGAGGTAAGGTTTCCTGTATCACAGTTTGGTAATTCCCCAGTCGCCCAGTACTGGCTAGTTTAGCCAATGCATCTGCATGCTCATTTTGACTCCGTGGTATATGCTCAATCTTAACTTGACCGATCGCTTGAATAAGCCTCTGCACAATTTTCAGATACTTAGACAATTGCGGGTCCTTCATCTCACCGCGAACTTGCCTCACAACTAACTGAGAGTCGCCCTTTATGTATAGCAAGTCTCAATCCCGCTATCAACGCCTCATACTCAGCTTGATTGTTGCTCGCCCTGAATCCATACTTCAACGATTGCTCAATCAACATTCTATATGGACTTTCAATTGACACACCAGCCCCACTTCCTAACTCATTTGACGAACCATCAACAGAGAGAACCCATTCTGAATTTTCTTTGTCGCCTTCGGTAGGCGTTAGTTCTGCTACAAAATCAATCAAACTTTGAATTCTGACTTGTCCTCTGGGCTCATAAATGATGTCATATTCTGACAATTTCACCGACCAACTGACCAATCGCCCTGATAAATCAGGTTTTTGTAAGACTTGTCGCAGGGGAATGTCGGTCTTGACTCTTACTTGAAAGCTCTGGAAGTACGGCCGAAGTTGCCTGGCCGTTTTCAGTATTGCTAAGGCTACCTTTTCTATTTTCCGGTAACGCACCTCCACCCCTTGCAATGTATGACTAACAAAGTATATGATTTTATACTGCTTGTTTTCCTCCTGAAGCAAAAATGTATTGACCACTGCATCGGTGACCGCTAGGTAAAGAGTCAAAGGAGTTGCCGGTGTAGGTTTGGCCAACATAGGTGGCGAGGCTAATAACTGTTTCAACTGTTGGAAAGCTTCTTCACACGCCTTAGTCCATTGAAAGGTTGTATTCTTTTTCAAACATGCAAAGAGTGGCGCCGCCTTGTCTCCCGCTTTTGGCAAAAAGCGAGATAAAGCCGTCAATCTTCCTGTTAATCGCTGAACCTCACGAATATTAGATGGGCTTTTCATGTCTAAAATAGCTTTGCACTTATCTGGATTAACCTCGATACCTCTTGAAGTGATCATGAATCCTAGAAATTTGCCGCCCAAAATTCCGAAGGAACACTTTTCCGGATTCAACCTCATGTTGTACTTCCTGATCTGAGCGAATGCCTCGGCCAAGTCTCGGTGGTGCTCGCCCCCTTTGACAGTTTTGACAATCATGTCATCCACGTATACTTCCATATTTCTTCCCACTTGACTTACGAAAACTTTGTCCATCAACCGCTGATAGGTTGCTCCTGCGTTTTTCAATCCAAAAGGCATTGTCTTGTAGCAATAGTTCGCCTGACTTGTCATGAACGCCGTTTTCTCCTCATCTGGGCGGTGCATCAAAAATTGATTATATCCTGAATATGCATCCATCAAACTTATCATTTCATTTCCAGAAGCCCCATCTACCAACTTATCCACATTTGGGAGTGGATAAGAGTCTTTTGGACACACCTTGTTTAAACTTGTGTAATCTGTACACATCCTCCATTTCCCATTCACCTTTCGTACCATGACAACATTCGCCAATCATGTAGTACTGAACTTCTCTAATGAACTTCCCTTCAAGTAACTTTTGGGTTTCCAATTGCACCGCCTTATCATTTTCCTCGCTCATTCGCCTTCAAGCTTGCACCACAGGTTTGGCCCCAGGTTGAATTGATAAGTGATGAGATATAACATTGGGGTCAATGCCTAGTACATCCTTGATCGTCCAAGAAAATAGATCCAAATTATTTTTGAGTAGGTCAACCAGCCGGTCTTCTTGCTCCTTTGACAGGGTGCTTCCAATCTTTAAAGCTCGCCCAAGCACTTGAATAGATTTTGTTTCCTCCGCAGGTTGAGGTCGCAAGTCCTCTGAGTCATCACGAGGATCCAAATTAAAATCTTCGTGTGGAAAGATTTCCGTGACACGATGACTTTCCTTGGCCGCCTTTTTGCCTTAGAGCGCCTGACTTTTAGCATAACATGCTCTTGCAGCCTCTTGATCCACCCTTATAATTCCAATTTTGCCATTACAAGCTGGATACTTTACTGTTAAATGGGCGGTCGAGACTATCGCACATACTTTGTTCAAAGTATCACGCCCAAGAAGTACATTGTACGTCGCTTTGCACGGAATAACTAAATACTTTACTTGAAACTTCTTCACAAATTCCCCTTCACCAAAAGCTGTTGCCAGTTCCACATATCCTCTGACCTTGGCCCGATCGCCGGTGAATCCAACCAAACACCCTGTATATGGTTTCAAGTCCGACTCCTTTAAGCCCAATCTTTCAAATGCATCTCCATAAATAATGTCCGCCGAACTGCCTTGGTCCAGAAAGACTTTCTTAGTAACATAGTTGTTCACTCGCAAAGTCACCACTATTGGATCATTGTCATGCGGAATCACATGATCAAAATCCCTAGGCGAGAAAGTGATAGGAGTGTGGTTCAACCAACACTCCCCTTCATAAGCTTTGTGCACGGAATTTCCTGCCTCCACATATCTTTTTCGCCCTCTACAAGATAGACGCCCACAGCCAAAGCCGCCAGCGATTGACGAGCACGACCCCGCGGGTGCTCCCAAATCCTCTACTACCTCATTTCCTTTTGATGATCCGCCCCCGGCGGCTTTGACTTCCTCTGACTGTGTGTTTTCTCCTGAGACAAAGTTTGCCAAGTGCCCTGCTTTGATCAATCTCTCAATCTCCTTGCCCAAAGTCCAGCAATTATCCGTAGTGTGTCCCATAGCTTTATGAAAATCACACCACTTCGTTGTATCCACATTTGCGGGAGGTCGCCTAGGTGGCCTTGGGTACTGGACTACATTTGTTTGCCCCATTGCTCGCAAGATCGTACTAAGAGGAGCATTCAGTTTGGTTTGTTGCCCTTGGGCGGATGCGTTTCCTCCTTGATTTTCTAGAGTAGGTTGAGCATTTCGATGCCAAGTGTTACTTTGTGGCCCCTGCCTGCCTGAAGGGTAGGGCGCCGGCCTTTGCGGGCGCGGTGTTTGAGCTGGGTGCTGATCTTTTGAACCACGCCCCCTTTCTGTTGTGACTTCAGGTTGGGTACGCCAGTTGTCCCTATCTTTTTTGGTTTGCTCGTCCTGCTCTACCAAGATGAATTCTTGTACTCTAGCACGTAAGTCCATCATATCCTTAGCGGATCTTCTGGTTAAGTCTTTGTTCAATGAGCCACACCTGAGCCCGTTCTTGAAGGCCGCCACGCATACTTCTGGACTAGCGTCCTCTAACTGAACTGAAACTCTGCTGAACCGAGACATGTATGTTTTAATGCGTTCGCCCACTTGCTGACGAATGTTAAACAAATCAGCTGGGGTCGCCTTTTGAATTTGATTGGCTGAAAATTGTGTTAGGAACTTAGTTACAAATCGGTAAAGTTTGAAATGGAATATGGGGGCTGTTTGATAAACCAAGTCATTGCCACGCCCTTAAATGTGGAAGGCAATAATCTACATTTTACCGCGTCAGTCGCCCCACCAATGACCATTTTAGTATTAAAATACCGTAAGTGATCTATGGGGTCAGTGTCGCCCCCATACATATCCAATGTCAAAGTTTGCAAATGCTCCGAAATCTCAACTGCAGCCACAATGGGCGCGAAGGGTTGAAAATCCACCACATCCTCGGCATCCACACGCTGTCCGCGCCTCAGATCACGCATTTGGCTCAGATACTCCACCTGAGCCTGTAAGTGCTCATTATGGCGTTGCACCGCCTGGATAGTGTCCAACACCTGCTTTAATTTAGCAGATGACGCTCCCAATGTGTTGTCCTGGGCCTGCACCGGTGTTTCAGCCTGTTGATCACCCAAAGCTTCTGTCTCCGGGCTGGGGAGCTTCGTTTTAAGGTCCATACCTGACCTAACAGCCACACCTGGCTGCACTGGATTTTCTGGAACCGTGGTGGCATGAGATCGTACTGCTACCGAGGCTCCATCAGAAGAAGCTTCCCCCTCCAATTCAGGTCGAATCATATGTGCCTGACTTCGACCTCCGCTATGACGACCACTACGACGACGACGCGGTGCTCGCCAAACACAAGAACGTGTCTCCATCAAACTGATCTGCCTCTATTACGTCAGTAGAAGAGAAACCACTGAGTAAGAGCCACATACGACGCCAATGTTCTGGTCTAAGGTCTAACAATGGATATAAAGTATCCTTGATGAACCCTAGCAGAGCTAAAAGAATATATATGATGTATGAATAAGGAAATCATCTCATTAATGATCAAAAAGGTGTATAGTACAAGGTGAGGACACCCATTTTATAGTGGGAGTGGTCCCTATCTAGAATAATCATGGATTTGGGCCTTACATGCAAGGCCCAAATCCCTATGTGGAATAAGACAAATGCCTATATCCTTAATATAAACAAGACAAAGTAACCCGGGCCCACGTCTTCATACTGGGACCCACATCTCCACCTATGAGATATCAGGCCTACTGGGCGGGTCTATGGGCTTATACTAGCCCGCCCAGTCCACAAGCCCACAAGACATGAAGCTTCACTTCTTTAGGAGCTGAAATGTCTTACAATCGGAGCGAAGAAACTACACCGCCCCTTACAAACAACTCGCCTCGCCTGGCCTAGTCCAGTAAAGTATGTGATGAAGAAGATCATCGCAAAGCTCATGCTCATTGCCACAAATAATTTAATTGTTGAATTCTGCAAACAATTAAAAATTAGTTAATTTGGGTGTAAAACTTAATTTCACATAAAGAGTAATATAGCGAGATTTTATTGTACCATGGCATGATGGTTGGCACAGATTAGGAATATCGCAATGTAGATGATCTCCATAAAACATCCGATAGAGTTAACCGTGATAAGGAGAAGTCCATCGGTTCTGACCAACGCGTAGTATAGCCAGATCACGTACACAGCTGAATTTTATACACCTTGTTATCTAATATAACTAGCTGAATGAATTTCACTGTTGCTAAACTTATGTTATAGTGGCTCGTCTGGCAAGACGCGTCTGGTGGCGCGTGCTCGCTGCACGCACAGGGTCGCACGTTCGAATCCTATGGACACGAAATCACACAAATGGAAATTAACTATAGCAAATTAACTAAAGGTTATAAATAAAAAGAAAAATTGTTTTTCAACAATTTTATCTCCCTATGCTGCCAATCCTGTTTCTCTACAAAGCATATGTAAACCACATCACAACATTCAATGTTAGGAAAACTGACAAACTGATGTGCATAAATTGTACTCTCATGGTTCTAATAACTTGCGCTTGCACAAAAATTAATCAAGAAAAATCTTTATTGTTATTATTTAAATAAAATCACAGTTGGCACATATAGAATCCAATTGAAATTTTTTACTTACCATAGTGCTTAGAGGTGCAGTAAACATACTCGTCAAAATAGCGACACAAGTCCATCCAAGGACGTGGATACAGAGGGAACCTCGCATGGTAAAGTATGTGATGAAGAAGATCATCACAAAGCTCATGTTCATTGCCACAAACAATTTAATCGTTGAATTCTGCAAACAATTAAAAATTAGTTAATTTGGGTGTAAAACATAATTTCATATAAAGAGTAATGTAGCGAGATTTTTTTGTACCCTGGCATGATGGTTGGCACAGATTAGGAAGATTGCAATGTAGATGATCTCCATAAAACATCCGATGGAGTTAATCGTGATAAGGAGAAGTCCATCGGTTCTGACCAACGCATAGTATAGCCAGATCACACAGCTGAGTAATGTCACCAGGTATGGCAGTGACCTATATCTTTCTATGGATTTCCATTTCCATCTATATATATATGTAAAGCACACTTGAGTTTTTGCATTAAATACATAAGCAAAACTCAAGTGTGTATTAAAAGCAACCAAAAAAAATAAAAAACTTTGTAATAAATATATTAAACAATAATAAAGCTAAAATTAAAAAAATATATATTGTAAAAAACTATTCAACTACTACCATTAAATAAAAACATTCATAAACTTAAAATTTCCTTGAGTTTTGTAAATTAAATAAGAAAATAATATTTATTAGCAAATAATTTACATAAAATAATTGTAAAATTCAAAATATTCTATCTATCTATATATATGTGTAAAGGAGACTTGAGTTTTTTTCCATTAAATACATCAAGTAATTCCTACCTCTACATTAAAATGCATTAAAAATAAATAATTTCATTTGCAATAAATATATTAAATAATAAAATTAAAACTGAATAAATTGTAATGTCAAAAACTATTCAACTACCAACATTAAATAATATATTTATAAACTTATTTATCTTCATTTTTATAATTATTTATATATTATATATTAATTACAAAATTTCCTATACATTTAAGTAAAAGCTAAATATAATGTGATAAAAAATTTAAACATATGTAGTTAAAATATTAATTATTGACCTCAACTTGAGAAAAAAATTAAATATATATAAAATAAATATATGAAATATCAGAAATAGTCAATGATTAAATACTCTTCGTAAAGATATACTTATAATTTTTTTTAATAGTTACATGTGTTGTTTAATATAGATTATTATAATGTTGTTTTGTGTTATTTTATAAAATAATTTTATATACATAAAAAATTAATATATTATAATTATTTAAGTCTTTTAGAATATCTTTTTATATACATTAAAAAGTGTATAGAGTATACACAAGATGATATTTAGAATAAAATTTTATTAAATAATATTTTTATATGGAAACATTATTTATAATTAAAATTAATTAATTTTATTAATAAAAAATTAGCAAATAGTTTTAAAATTAAAAAATGCCGCAATAATTTATAAAAATATTTTTAAAATTAACATTATTAAGTATGACGTGGATGTCAAAAAAGTATGACGTGTGTGTATTTTTTTCAGAAATTTATTCAATTATAAATTTTGATCTATTATATATTAGTAAAAAAGATCAACTTAAAGAAGTATAACTGAGAAAAATAATTAAGGCTAAAATTAAAAATTAATTATTTTACTAAATAATATTTAGAATATTAAAATTATAATTTATTGTAATTATAAAAGTTAAAGTTAAAGTTAATTAATTGTTGATAAAAAGTATAAGAAAATGTTGATATAATTTTATTGGTGATATTAAAACTTATTAATTGATTTTGTTGGCTGGGTAAATAGTAGAAGGAATAGACCATGGAAATTGGCGGGAGTGCTGAAAAAGATTGATGCGCTTATTCCATTAGTTAATTGCTTGGAAATTAGACATATTTTTCGTGAAGCAAACACAGAAGCGGATGCCCTGGCCAAACGTGGTTCCAATACTACAAGGCCTCTCCATTATCTTAATCACTCCATTTGTGCATAAGGGTAGCTATCCTGGGTTTGTTAACAGGTCTAGCATAGCACTTAATGTAATATAAGATGATTCATTTTTGGCATATTCAATGGCCGGAATTTGATGCTGCTCATAAAGCCTTGAAGTCAGGTCCAGCTGGTTATCTTTTGTATGCTTTGAAGACTCTGGAACCGTGTTTGAAGTTGCTTGTGTTTTGCCCAATTCTCTTCTTAGTGTTTTTTTCTGGTTTGCTCCGGTATGGGTACTCTTTTTCCTCCCTGAGGTTTTTAGGGAGGTTTTGATGAGGCTTCTACCTGAGCTCTTTTATTCCAGAATTTCACTTGGGCCTTAAAGTTAAATGTTTAGGTTAAACTGATTTTGGATATTGGCTTTGTATTGGTATATGTTTTTTTTTAGATTCATCTACATGAGAGGATTGTTCTCATGGCTTCTTCTTTATTAATGAAATTCATTTTGTTCTAAAAAAAAACTTATTAATTGATTTAAAATATTTGAAATGCACTTTATAATTTATTGTATGTTTTAATAAATTCATTTTTAAATTTTTAAAATTATTATAATGCTAATTATTAAATTTGAATAGTATTAATTATTTAAAGAAAACTCTAATACTCATAATGAAATGTTTTAACACAATTATTTTTATTTTATTATAATTTATAAGTAAAATATGTTTATTTTTTTTAACTATAACAAATTTTATATTATATTAATAAAATTGTAAAAACACCCGTGCAACGCACGGGTTTTATATCTAGTATTTGGTAAAAGGTAGCCCTGCATAAGTTTAGCAAAAGGGAAATTAATTCAGGTATTTATACACCTTGTTACCTAATATAACTAGCTGAATGGATTTCCCTATTGCTAAACTTATGTTATAGTGGCTCGTCTGGCAAGACGCGTATCGTGGCGCGTGCTTGCTGCACGCAAAGGGTCGCACGTTCGAATCCTATGGACACGAAATTTCACGAATGGAAATTAACTGTAGCAAATTAACTAAAGGTTATAAATAAAAAGCAAAACTATTTTTCAACAGTTTTATCTCCCTATGCTGCCAATCCTTTTTCTCTACAGTATATCAAAGTTTAGCCGCAAGCAGCTCATCATATTTCACCATAGAAACCATAAGTTTAATTCAAGAATTAACACATTCAGCAATAGGAGAACCCAATAATTCAGGGAGTGTTGTTATCATTTCCTTTTTCCAATCATTTTGGCATCTAGGCTAGTTTACCTTTAATTTAAGCATGGTTTTATCAATAACAGTGTATCTAAATTTCAATTAGCAACTCAAAATTGAACATAAAATCAATGTGTTGTGTTTCACAATCACTTAAATAGTGCACATTTGAAAATTATTTATAAATTACCTCAATTTCATTTACAAATCTAATTCAGTTTAAATTCCTCTTGTATTCTCAAATAGTTTCACAGCAATATACCACAATGCATATCAGAATGAGAGATATGACAATAAGAAATTATTTTTGACAGTTCACTACAAGAAAGCATTTGAGTTATACATTGAATCCCACAAACCAAGCTGATTATAAGAAATTTTTTGATTTATGCATGTATTCACAACAATGTTTACCTTTCCCCAGCGTCCCTGTAAATACAGTACAGCACCATCTGAATAATCCCAGTAAGAATCCCAATACATTCGGTATCTGCCAAAAAATATAAAATAATAATAAGTGATTAAGTTACTTAGTTTCATGTTAATTAAACTAATTAATTGACTCAATGTATGTATGTATATATTTACAATAATGCATATGTCATTTCGGGAAAAAGCATATGCAAACCACATCACAACACTCAATGTCAGGAAAACTGACAAACTGATGAGCATAAACTGTACTGTCCTGGTTCTAATAACTTTTGCTTGCACAAAAAATTAATTAAGAAAAATATTTATTATTATTATTTATATAAAATAACGGTTGGCACATATAGAATCCAATTGACATTTTGACTTACCATAGTGCTCAGAGGTGCTGCAAACACACTCGTCAAAATAGCGACACAAATCCATTCAAGGATATGGATACGAAGGGAACCTCACATGGTAAAGTATGTGATGAAGAAGATCATCGCAAAGCTCATGCTCATTGCCACAAACAATTTAATTGTTGAATTTCGCAACCAATTAAAAATTAGTTAATTTGGGTGTAAAACTTAATTTCATATAAAGAGTAATATAGCGAGATTTTATTGTACCCTGACATGATGGTTGACACAGATTAGGAAGATCGCAATGTAGATGATCTCCATAAAACGTCTGATGGAGTTAACCGTGATAAGGAGAAGTCCATCGGTTCTGACCAACGCGTAGTATAGCCAGATCACACAACTGAGTAATTCACCAGGTACGGCAGTGAGCTGTATCCTTCTATGGATTTCCTTTTCCATATTTGGTAAAAGGTAGGCCTGCATAAGTTTAGCAAAAGGAAAATTAATTCAGGTATTTATACACCTTGTTACCTAATATAACTAGCTAAATGAATTTCCCTATTGCTAAACTTATGTTATAGTGGCTCGTCTGGCAAGACGCGTCTGGTGGCGCGTGCTCGCTGCACGCACAGTGTCGCACGTTCGAATCCTATGGACACGAAATCACACGAATGGAAATTAACTATAGCAAATTAACTAAAGGTTATAAATAAAAGCAAAACTATTTTTCAACAATTTTATCTCCCTATGCTGCCAATCTTGTTTCTCTACAAAGCATATCTAAGTTTAGCCGCAAGCAGCTCATCATATTTCACCATAGAAACCATAAGTTTAATTCAAGAATTAACACATTCAACAATAGGAGAACCCAATAATTCAGGGAGTGTTGTTATCATTTCCTTTTTCCAATCATTTTGGCATCTAGGCTAGTTTACCTTTAATTTAAGCATGATTTTAACAATAACAGTGTATCTAAATTTCAATTAGCAACTCAAAATTGAACATAAATCAGTGTGTTGTGTTTCACAATCACTTAAATAGTGCACATTTGAAAATTATTTATAAATTACCTCAACTTCATTTACAAATCTAATTCAGTTTAAATTCCTTTTGTATTCTCAAATAGTTTCACAGCAATATACCACAATGCACATCAAAATGAGAGATATGACAATAAGAAATTATTTTTGACAGTTCACTACAAGAAAGCATTTGAGTTATACATTGAATCCCACAAAACAAATTGGCTACAAGAAATTATTTTATTTATGCATGTAAGAACAACAATGTTTACCTCCCCAGCGTCCCTATAAATACAGTACAGCACCATCTGAATGATCGCCAGTAAGAAAGCTAACACATTCGGTATATGCAAAAAATAATAATAATAATAATAATAATAATAACTATAATAATAAGTGATTAATTTATTTAGTTTCATGTTAATTAAAATAACTAATTAACTCAATTAATGTATGTATATACTCAATTAATTCAATGGATTTAGGAGTTTTTTATTTTTTAAATGTGCAACAAATCTGAACCGTAGGATTAAATCAATGGCTAGAAAAACTGCAGGAGGGAGATGGAGGGAAGTTACTGCTGGAGAGGATCCAAATTCACCAAACATTTGGTAAAGGTTAGGGACAAAAAACTTATTTAAGTCTAAAATTAACGGATAATTATTTGTTGACACCTCAAAAATGAGGTGGAATGAGGTGGAGGAGGAGAGAGATAGGAAGAAATGAAAAAAGTAAGAGAGAGAAAGTATAAGATGTGATAAGTGATAAGAGGAGAGAGATAGAGATAAAAATAGGTGGAAATGAAGTGTATAAAAAAGGAGGTGTGTATATATCATTGTTGTAAAATTAATCTGGCTTGTGCTTCATGTATACCCACAAGTACTGAAGTATACTTTAGAGATCATGATCATTCGGAGAACAAGGAGGATTAGAAAGTTCTATTCTATCATATTCAATTTCACTATGATTTACTTCATATGAATTAGTAAAGTGAAATCTGTCTTCTTAGTCAAAGAAAATGTTGAATATGACCCTCCCTCTTCTGCTATTCAAGTCCCATTTTCTCCATCAGTACAATCTCAAATCACCCTCACCCTTTTCATCTAACATCTATCCTGCTCCAGTATGAATCAAAGGTTTCATTGCTACATGCACAGACTATTGATTTTTGTCTCAAGTCCAAGCTAATTGAAATAACTTCCTGCCCAGTGTAACCCAACACCATCTTAGGAATCATATCAGAAATAGGACTAGGTGATCTTTCCCTTTTACGAGACACTTAAACTGAATAGGGGGCAAAAAAGGGGATTTCAAGATTTGCATTGGAAGCATTGATGCATTAAAAAGTGGAAGATAATTGGAAGCACTCATTCAAACATTTTAATAAATGCCCAAGAATTAACCAAAGAAAATTCTTCTGTCAAAAAGAAAAAATTAATCATAGAAAATTCTCCTCATTACATAAGAATCTTAAATGAATGAGTTTCACTAGAAACTTCTTTTTTGGAAAAACTCGTGCCAATTGTGCAAAACTCCATTCCCTACGTTGTTGTAATGGCTTTAGTTCACTGAGGATTGGGAGAACGGCCATTAGCTGAACAGACCCTGGAACCCCATTCAAGCAACTCTTTGCTGGTATCATCCTTGTGAACAATCACCTCAATGAAGCACAAGCTATCCTTCTTAGCTCCTGTTGCTGTCTCAATTGCTTCAACAAGCTCCTCTTCACAAGTAACCTGCAACAAAACATACACAGATTAATATTTTAACAGCAATGAATGAAGTTTTGAGAAGAATGTTTCATGTTATGCTAGCTGCAACTCACCTTAGTGGTCCAGCATTTTCCTTCACCATTGTGGATTGCATCAACTAAGCCAGTGTAATTCCAGTTCTTGATCACATTGTATGGCCCATCATGGATTTCAACTTCAATGGTGTATCCACCATTGTTTATCAGGAAGATGATGTTCTTCTGCCCACATCTCAGCATTGTGGACACATCCTGTGCTGTCACCTACAAAGGAATGATAAATACATTATAATCAATTATTCAAGAATTGTTGAGTTAAAACTTGGAGAAAATAATTCTATAAGTTGAAATTTGGAAATTTGATTATGACCAAGTCAAAACAATTTTCTTTTATTGTAATCATGCTTAAGTAAACTTCGCCTCTAGCTCTTCGGCAGCCAATATAAAACCGACTAATCTTTAATATAGATTAGTGATCCGTATAGTCGATTTCACATTGTGGGATAAGACTTCGAACGCTAAATGCTACAATCATACTTTAAGTAGTTATGCAAGAGTAGACTAACCTGAAAGCTGCCATCACCAATGCAAGCAATTACTCGCTTCTCTGGGACAGCCTGAGCATATCCAAGAGTTGCTCCAACAGACCATCCAATTGACCCATATTGCATTTGGAACTCATAACTGTAAACAAAATTTTCATCAAAACTAGCAAAAAAATTAGGATGACAAGTACCAAGAAACCACATTCAGTCAGCTACTTACCCACACCCTTTTGGCAGCTTCAGCTTCTGGCAGTTAAACCATGAGTCCCCTGTCTCAGCAATCACAGCAGTTTCACCAGACATCATGTTCTGTATATGTTGAAACAGAATATTAACCCTTAAAGGCTCTCTGGGTTCAGACTTCACAGGCAGGCCATCAGGAACAAATATCCTAAAGTAGTTCTCATAAGAAGTGTTGTTCTTCTTGAGGCGCTTCGCAAGCGCCTTGAGGAAATCCTTCATCAGAACACACCCGAATGCAGGTCCATTTCCGATCACAACGCGGTCAGGCTGCACAATGATAGCCTTCTCCTTCTTGAGGAGAAGTGAGTACCCAACAGAGCTGTAGTCATTGAAAATGGGTCCAGCAAAGAGGTATGCATCAGCAGACTCCACAATCTCAGCACAGAAAGCAGTGCTCACAGCTCCCCAATATGTTCCAATGAAGTGAGGGTGGTGCTCAGGGACTAGTCCTTTAGCTGATGGCATTACTGCAAACGCATAGCCACATGCATCAGCAAGCTCAACAAAAGCATCACTGGCCTTAGCCACTCTCAGTTTAGGACCACCAACTAGCACTGGTTTCACTGCCTTGTTCAGAAACTCAGCTGCTGCCTCCACTGCTGCCTCTAACCCCATCTGATTACTCAATCTGCAAAACACCAAATCATAAGTCAATAAAACCAATAAGACTAACTACCCGTTTAGGTGCAAATCAAAGAACACTTATGAAAACTTATTTAGTGTATTTTCTAGTAAGTTCCAATAAGTCTGTACTCAAACTGGCTCTAAAAGAATTATCAGCATTTTCCATGATTGGATTCTTGACAAAACCAGAAGCAACATTAAAAAGTACAAAAACTAGAAAACTTACCTTGGAGATATAGAAAATGGGACAGGATCACGACTGAAAGTGGGGTGAGGAATGCCAGGCAAGTTGCAACTTATGCTTATATAGACAGGCTTGCTTTCTTTCAGTGCAGTTGAGATTGCACTATCAATCATTTCATGAGCATCTTCCAGGTTATTGACCACAGCCTATCAAAATCAAACCATGCACATAAGTCACTTAATACACAACCAAATGAAGTTTCACTTCATCAAGAATTTGTTTTTAAGAAAATCATTTATTTTATTTCACTTCAAAAAGCTAACAAAAGATAGACACCAAAAAGTATATACAATAAAAATATAAATGCTTCAAAAATAGCAATTGTCTCTGTTTCAAACATGTATTCTAAAAAACACCTAATAAATATAAAATTAGATATTTTATACTTCTAAATCAACTTTAAATATCTATCATTTATTTTAATTTGAAATTCATATTTCTATATTAATTTCATACTCTTTTTGGTCAGCCCCTACCTATAAAGTTATTATATTGATCATATATTTACATGAGTTCTGAATTTCAAAAAACTCATTTCTCATTTATTTTTTTCATTTTCTATCTTTCTATTTAACTCCTCTTTTATTTTTTCCTTTCTCTCCGGTATACACCCAAAGAGTGTCTCTGATAGTCCAAACATGCCTTTTATGGTGATTCCTACAAGGCCAAAATGGACCATCAATAAATTTAAGTAGATGACCAAATATTTCTAATTAACTTAGATATTATTAAATCTAGTTAATTTGGACTTTTATTCAGTTATTTTATTTCTAGTCAATTTAGATTTGTATTTACCTTCAAAAAAAAATTAGATTTGTATTTCAGATATTCCGTTATTTCTAATTAGTTATTTCCTTCCTTTCCAATTTAGCTTAGTTGTTATTTCCTTCTATAAATTATATTACCTCTTCATTAATGAAAAATCAGAAAATTAGTATTTTTTTTTTAATTAATCAGAAAATGAGTTTTTTTTTTTTGAACTTGAAAATGTGTATTACTCTCAGTTTATTTGTTTCCTTGTAACCAAAATAAAGTTAATTTGTTTCCTCAAACAATTCTCTAACCCTAACCTTTAACCTTAAATATTATTTAATCAGGAATTTTAATCCTATCAGACTCTCATCTTCTTCCTATTAACGTATGCAAACTTCATAAATAATCTTTTTTTTAATTTCATGTTGGGAAATGAGCACTGGCCACTAAGCCACTAGCACAGCCATAAAAATAAATAAATAGATAACAAGAGAGAGTGGGAATAAAGAAATAGACCTGGTAGCAAGTAACTGTTTGGAAGCACCTAAGTTCCTGGCTGAAATCAGGCAACCCAATAGTATGATGAAGAATCCTGTTAGTACCAAAGTCATTCGAGTTGGGACCACCAACAATGCAAATCAAAGGCAAGTTCTCACTATAAGCCCCTGCAATTGCATTAATCACACTCAGCCCCCCAACAGTGAACGTCACCACGCACGCCCCAACACCACGAGACCTTGCATACCCATCGGCGGCGTACCCGGCGTTCAACTCATTGCAGCACCCGACCACCTTCAGCTCCGGCTCCGCGATGAGGTGGTCCAGCAGCGTCAGGTTGAAGTCACCGGGGACAGAGAACACGTCGGTGACTCCAACTTGCACTAGCCGCCGTGCTAGATGGCGGCCTAGTGTGGCCTCGGAGGGGGTCACCAGCGGCAAGGGGGCAGTGTTTTGGATGGCGGAGACGGCGGTGCCGTTGGGTAGAGACCCCACGTCGTTGCTTGTGGGGTTGCATGTGTCAAGAGATCCGATCCTTGTGTCCATGATGATTGATGAATGATTAATTAGGAGAAAAAGTGAGTGATTGTGTGTGTTAAGTTGTAGAAGATTTTAGTGTGTTGTTGTTGTTGTTGTTGTGAAGAGATGAATGAGAGAAGAGGAGTATTTATAGTGTGTGGTGTAATCAATGTGTTTCTTGGAAGACAAGAACATGAGATGAATGAGACGAGACTGTGTGTGTGTGGCACAAGCAATTCCATTACAAGGGGCGGTTTTCCATTTCAGAAATATTGCTGAAATTATGCATTTAAAATGGAATAAAAATTAACCAGCTGTAATATATGGTTTTCGAATCCAAAAGTGATAATAATAGGCTTTCTTGTTGGAAAATTAATAGGTGATGAAATATGAAAAAAAGAATTAGAAAATGATGAGTAGAAATGAAGCAGAAAAAAAAAAGAAAAAGAAAATGAGATTGAATATATGAAAATTTATATACTGGTCAATATAACATTTGGTTTCAATTTACTTATGCATTGTTTAATGTATCATATTTTTTAAATTAATATAATTATATATTTGGTGAAATATTAAATAATATAAAAATCAAATAATTTAATAAAAATTCTCTTTAATTAAAAATTCATTATTTTTTTATTTTTATGTATTAATTTATATATCAAAATATATATTAATTTTATATAAAGTAATATATATATATTTACCAACGAAAGAAATAGTTTTTAGAATAACTCATAGAAACTCAGCAAAAAAAAATATAAGAATTACTATTTCATAAAGTTCCAAACAATCTTAAAAATACAATTTTGAAAAATTGTTTAAGAAAAAAAAAAGTTGATCTTATCAAATTGTGGTAATAGCAATGGTGGAGGGTGGTGATGATGGTAGCAATGGTGGTCGTGATTGAGGGTGGCGGTCAAGAGGGTAGTGGTAGCTTTGGGGTAGTAGTTGTGGTGGTGGGTGGTGATTATAGTTGTGACGGTGGATTAAATATTTTTAAATAGTTTATACGTTGTAATTTTATCAAACTTTATCTCACATTTCTGAATTAAATAATTCATAATAATTTTAATGTGTAATAACGGATTATGGTAAAGGATATACAATATAATGTGTCAAAAATAAATAAACAATGTATAATTATATATATAAGCTTATATTATGGAACTTAATAATGAAAAATGATTTACTAAAAATGTTTTAAAAATGGAAAATTAGAAGTTGAAAAGAAATTCCTTTAGACAAACAATTCCAAGTCTTAACAATTGTGAAAAAGCATGACACTCATATTGAAAGAAAATACAAAAGAAATATATTAAAAAAATAAAAACTATATTGTTGACCTGTACGGCAACCTGATGCGAAGCTGGAACACAATATTCGATGAAAAATTGCTGCGGCATTAACCAAGTGTCATTGTTTGACCAGCTTCGTGGTTACAAAGAAAAGAGAGTCAATACTCAATTGGTGAGTCAAACTAGATTGCATTTGGTAGAATTTGATAGAGTCAGTGATAGGTCTTTCAAAGTTAAGAATCCACGGGCGAAACAAAACATACCTAGTAGTATAAAACAAACAAAACCAACACCTGGTTTGGTTCGTTAATTATACGCAGACATGTGATTAAAAAAAGAATGATCGAAGATATTTTTGGTTGTCTGTATTAAAAACTTTTTTTTGTTTTTTTACTTAATCTTACTTCTTGTTTAAAGAATATTCTCTTTCAAAAAATAAAATAAAAAAGAAATTTCAAAAAAAAAATTCTCAGTTTTGATTCACTCATAGTTCACTTTATTATCTATCTCATTTTTCTTTCTACCGCTCTTATCTTTTTCTATCACTTATTGTATCTTCCATTTCTTTCTCTTCTCTTCTTATATATCATTAAGTGTAAGTAAATTTAAAGTGTGAAGGTAATGTTTGTCTTTTCTTTTTGTATTGATTCTCTCAATACTCAAACCTAATTATTTCAAAAATATAAAGATTGAAGTCAAATGAAAAAATAAAGAAGAACCAAAAAAAACATATTTAAACAAAACAAATATTACCATTATTTTGAGATACTTAAATTTTTAATTACTACCACGGTTTCCAGTATTTTCTTTCTTTGATTTCCTAAAACTTGTATTGTTCTAGAAACCATTATTTAATAATTATACTTATAAATACTCATTTGATTAGTATAATTGTACTTTTCACTTATCACCATTCTCACATATTACTCAATCATTCATTCTCTTTAACACAAGTCACTTTTTCCATAAGAGTATTTGAGTGAAAATATGTACTCCTTCCGTTCCTTATTATAAGGTTATTTTTTAGTGTTTTTCTTGTTCCTAAATACAAGTCCATTTACAATATCAATGGAGCATTAATTATTTTTTTTCCAAAACTATCCTCATATTTAATATGAAAGAGACAATGGGATTTTGAAATAATAACTTGGAGAGAGAAATTTATAAAAAATTAAATAAGGGTAATGTAGGAAAGTGAATAAATTCTTTTACAAATTTATTGTTTGTAACTACTTTTCTTAATCTAAGAAAATTAGGTAAAATTGACTTATATATAAGAACGGAGGGAGTATTAATTAAAAAGCTTTTAAACTATAACCTAACTTTAAAAAATAAAATATCAGAAACACATGTAGTAGTAGTAGTTGTAAGGGAACTGGGAAAAGAGGTGGATTTGTCACTTTGCTTCGTCCTAGGAAAGAATAAAGAAAGCTATTAAATTGAGTCCCACGATCATTGGTTTGGAAGGTGTGAAACCGATTAAGTAGTTAAGATAGCTGCTGCTGGTAATTGAACAAAACCAATGTTCGTAATAAACTCTGCTGGTTTTAGATCCATTGATTGAAAAGGTTGGAATTGAAGATCGAAGGTGCATGTGAATTGCATGAAAGTGGAGCGCGTTGTCTCTCTTGTCATGTGGCTCCATCGATGGGAAGAATCCAAGAGGGAACATCCGCCATGATTGGTTTAAAGTAGGGAGAGTTGGGTTTTTTCTCATAATAAAAAATTGTTACTTGCAAACTTAATCCTCTATAAAATCTAAGGTGAACCTAATATGGACCATTTTTAGGTGGTGTAATTTTACACCACCTACTTTGACGGGGTATAGCAGGTCAACACATTATTTTTTTTAAGAAAAAATATCATTAAAAATTTGTCATATATTAAATTTCTTTAAAAAAAGATGTGTTGACCTGTTATAGCAGGTTAAAAAAAATGGTCTAAAATTAGACCACTTAAAAATTGGTCCACATTAGGGGTCACCTAAAATCTAATACTTATTTTACCCTATAAAATAAGTCTTTCATTTTAGATGGGTCGAACCCGTCAACGAAATTATCTTATCAATGAGAGCAAGTGTTTGTAATGATGTTCAACTTGCCAAAAGCACATTGACCTTAGCGGCACAAGAGTCCAGAATTAGCTAAAAACACATTGAAATTGCCATGAAATGTGCACTGACATAAGTACAAATTTAAACACAGTAATATGTCGGCATGGTGACTCATGTGACTCTATTAGTTGGACACATCATAAATAAATGAAAATGATTGATGAACACTCCCTAGAGCAAGATGGGAAGAGATAAAATATAAATAATGATATACGTAAAATATAATGTGATAAAAAGAGAAAGATAAAGAAACATACTCCCTCCGGTCCTATTTATAAGCAACAAAAAAAAAATTCACATAGTTTAAGAAATGTAGTTAAACTAGATAAAATGCATTAAATTTGTCTTAAATCAAAATAAACTTCTAAAATTACCCTTTGTTATTAGTGTTGGAAAGTGGGAAAGAGAGAGAATAATTAATGAGACACATTTTACAAGTTAGAATTAATAAGGGCATCATTGGAAAAAATTAATTAATATAGCTCAAACTTTCATTTGGTTCTTATAAAAAGGACCAAGGTTTTTCTTCTCTTTCATGCTTATAAATAGGACCGGAGGGAGTACAAAAATGGGATGCATGGAAAGTGTTGTTATTATTAATGGTTTACGAATTGGGACTGATAAGTAAAAAGCAACAAAAAGTAACTGCTTAGGCTTTGTTTGGATTTAATTTAAGTTAGCTTTCGACTGAAAGTACGTTCATCCCAATGGAGGCCGACTCTTACTTTCACGTTCGACACTGTATTCATCATTCCAAGACCATGGAACAGGCTGCCAACTGAAATTCAAATAAGCACTTATAGCTACGGTAATTGAAAATGAAGGAACTAACATTTTCCTCCTCAATATTTTGGGATAAATTAAATTCTATTAGTCCTTGTGTTAAATGAAATAGCAAATAAAATCTCATCTCAATGTGTGGAAACGTCATTCATGAAGTCCTCGAATCAGTTACTTTTGCAACAAGCTTGGTGCATATAATTCATATACTGCAACTTGATGGGCGTGTTAGAAATAATGTAAATAAATAAATTATGGCTTGTACATTATTTCAAAATCAACATGATTGGAGAAACTATAGATCTTGTATTTACGTGTATTATATATAATTCATCCTGTAATGTAATTCAGGCAGATTCATCTTTATGTCTCTCGCACCATTCAGTTGAAGTTAACAACTTAGTTCTAGTAGTTAAGTGTTCCTGTAATTTTCAGAAGTGTATAATTTATACAGTACAAACATCCCCAAACCAATTTTAACCTCTTGTAGATCAAAATATTCCAAATTTACAGCCAACCTCAGCTGGTGTTTTTCAACAAAAGAAACTGCAATATATAAATTTAAGCCTGGATAATACAATGTCACACATTATCACATCTCGTGTCAGAAATATGAATACTATGCACAAAAAGATCACAAAGTCCAGAAGAAGACTTCAAGAATTAATCTTTTACTTCTCATACTCTTTCGTCAAATGCTCTTCTCTCCCTGCTCACGAGCAATGGAAGCAGCGAGAATTCCTAGATCGTGGTTTAAATCAGTCAATGAAGATTCACATTCAGAGATTATTCTTGTGACAGAAGAAGGCCCTTCAGAAGTCTCGGAAGATCCAAAAGCAAGAGCTGCATGAGAGTCTCTAAGATTCCGCAGGTTACCCAAAAACTGTTGAAAACAAACAGATACAAATAAAAAGGATTTTATAAATGCAATCAATGATAAGAAATTGAGCAATTTATTATGGAGACCAACATGCAGTACTTTTACTCAACTATATTAATAAGGCATTATTTGAGCACAAATGCATTCATCATGTAAACTTCCAGTTTAGAATACGTTTACAATGGGGTGAATTAAATTAAATCATGCACTTCAATAATTTACAGTGAATCATCTTTGACTAGTTTCATCAGATTTTACCAGAGTAATTGTAGAAAAATGAATAAAGAGCCCAAGTTAACAATTTAGCATTTAATATTGATATCCCAAACCTTGGATGAACTGATTAAGGAAGTAGAATCTCAACCCATTGATAATTTTTAGTCAGGTAGCTGTATAGTGTGTAATAAAATAGCAGAGCCCCCAATAGAGGCGCTCAAGCACCAATAAAATTGCAAGCTTCACAGGTCTTGTTCAGTACAAAGTCTAGAACCCTTAACAATTTGGTGCAAACATATCAAGCCATTAAACTGCAACGAGGAATCGATTATATTTGTTATATGAATCATAATAACTTTTAATCATCTTAAACAGCAAGATGGGATAATCATATACTCTGTTTGCCACCTTTTTATCCCTTCCACACAGAGATTTGAAATTCTGACATGATGTTTAGTTTAGTCTCAAACAAAATAAATGTGAAGTCCATAAGGAAATAGGGGTAAAAGGTTAAGACCAGACACCATTGAAGGAGGGAGGGAGGATGAGAATAATGAACTAATGCAAATGAGCAAGTTCAACATGAGAAGGAAAACTGAAGGATTGAAGAAAAACAAACAGTAAGAATTTCACTCATACATAAACTAATCTAATAATCTAATATACACACAAATGAAATCATGTATCAGAATTGTTAGAAATATAGTATTAAATAATTTGTGTCTTCACCAAAAAGTTTAGGATAGCTTCTTCATAATATGGTAAGTTCAGAACCTCTACGACAAAGTGGTTTAAGCTTTTGGAATAGTTGGTTCATGACAAGAATGATTAGCTTAAGCAATAAAAGGTATTCCATATTTGTTTAAATACTTTTGTAACTAACCATTAATAGATGAATTTAGAAACCTAGCATCAATCCTTGATTTTAAGTTTCTAATAATTCAGTCAGTGTCATAGGTTTAAGGAAAATATATATGCCATCATAGGTAGGTTACCTTCAAAAGCATTTTGTATGCCTCCAATAAACGATTGGCAGCTGGTCCGAATCCATGAAGCTGTGGAACCTCCATCATATGCGTCCATGGACGAATTTCCTATACAAAAGTCAGCTATTGCAAGTTACATGTAAAGTGAGAGCATTGTTATTAAAAGCAAACACTGATCATTCAATCTCCCATGGATGGTTAAGATTAAAAACTACTTAAATGTCATGTTATTAACTTTCGGGTGACTGTTTAAGGACTCCTTCAATATTTATCCATGGAAATGATAGATCATTAATTCCAAGGAATACAAGTGTACATGAAACACCACGATAGCCTCATCATATCATTCAAAAATAGTCTGCTGCTACATAGGTGTGTCCTAGCTTCCTCAGAACAATTTATGGTCGACTCCCACTAAACGATTTTGGGTATACTGTTAATAATGGAGGAAGGAATTGTCAAGCCTCTTGGCTCAAACATGGGTCACCTTAAGCTCCTGAGCTTCTCAAACTTAAGAGCTAATACTGAGCTTGGTATAATTTAGATATTCTATAATTTTTACATATATTCATTTAAAAATGTTCATTTGTTCATATATTGAACCAGCTCACCAGCTAATGAGTCGACATATGAAAGCTCATAACCTCACACACAGCAAATTAAGATGTTAATAAACCAAGTTGCGAGCAAGCTCCCAAGTTGGTCCATCTTCCAATCCTATTGCTTGTGCTGGTGCATAGGAATGAGTATCAGCACCGTAAAAATTAGTATAATAATACCATTAGATTAAGTACAGAATATTAACAAAATGATGATTATAGCCTTTTATCAAAACCAAAAAAAATTAAACAAAGTTTATAAATAAAGAAAAACACAATAGTACAATCATTGGTAAGCATACATTTACTATCAACATTTAATAGTCAATAAAATACATCACAATCGGCTAAGTTTAAGACAAATTAGTTTGTTATAATCAGTGGATAAACATTCTACTTCTATGACCCTCTCTAATTTATTAAAGGGCCTTGATGCCTTTCATAGCTACCCAGTCACACACTAAAATCAGCCAAGCCTTACTCAATGATGAGACCAGGTTTATCATGTACCGATTACAAGCAGAGGTATCCGGTTTTTTAAGAAGGGCCAATTACAATTACAAGTTTCACCCCTGGCAATACAGTGGCCAAATCCATTGATCCATAATTCCATATGAACCAACTATTCTGGTCTAGGTACTCAAATTATGAGATAGTTAGAAGTATATAATGTCTCTAACTAACTGCAACCAAAACTTCACAAATTGCAATGATAGTCTAATTTATCCCCATATTTTTTTCTTACACTTATAATATACTAACTCCTAATTTGAGTAGGTTTGAACAAATCGGGTAATAGGATTTTCAAAACACAATAGGGAAAATCCTGGTCAAACCTTGGTATAAATCAAATTGAATGTTCTAGCTGTTTCTAGGAAAGATTCCAAATGTGCCCGCAGCTGGGATTCCACCTCAGTATACTCCTCATCAGGATTGTAAGCATGCTACAAAAAGGATAAAAATAAGAACAAGAAAAATAATTAGAAGCATATTTACGTTATAATCTCTTCATTAAAGGAAAAAGAAGAAGAAACTAGATCATAAGAGAACAAGAGCTTAAAAAACTGGAAAAAAAAAAATTACACACAATTTTGTATACGGAATCGTGAAAACATTATTTTTCTCAAACCAAATAGGCCCTATGGGTGTGTTTGGGTTAACAACTTAATTAAGTGCTTATGTCAAAAAGTACTAATCACGTAAGCGCTTAACCATAAGATTATTTGAAAAGCTTAATGAAATAAGCTCAAAGAGTCTATCTATAAGCACTTATTCATAAACTAAAATGAGAAATAAGCTCAAGATTTTATAAGCAGGTAATAAACTATTCTCATATGCTTAACCAAACACCCACCTGAGTGTTTATTTATTCTATAAGATAGACTCTTCCAAGCGAACTCTAACATGAATAAAATTGAATGAAGCAAACAAATAGTGATATTTTTTCCAAGCTTTTGGTAGATTAGTCTAAGACTTGCTGCAAAAATTAATCCAAGCCACAACATTACTAGCAAAATTTAGCTTTCAATAAGAAATGGCTGACAGCTGCCCAAAAGCTAAAATTGCAAAGAATCAGCAAACAGGGGGGGGGGGGGCAAAACATGATGTTTGTCAATGAGAAATCTGGTTTTATGTCCCCATTTAGTAAATCCTTGGAAGGCATTGAAAAAGCAAGAACAAGACAGGCTAAGAAAGATGATTGAGGAAAATAATTAACCAGAAACTTGAAATTTCTAAACATTTACCAAGAAACACAAAATAGAACAATCATAGGCTTATTTTGGTAATAACAAAATATAGGAAAATACAGGATATTAACTAGGTGAAACAATATGGCTTGAAAAATATATGTATATATATAGGAGAAATAATATCAAGCTGCTGAATATTTTCCAGCAGATCTTACAGATACATGTCACCATCAGATCAGAGGACAAGAAGTGTGTTAACCTTAGATGCCAAGTCATCAACTTTTTGTTGAAGATTCAACAATATTTTTGATTGTTCAGAAAGCTTTGACTCCAGCTCGGATACCTCTGGCCTGAAAATAGTTAGATTGAAGAAACAGAATGTTACTACATCTTTCGTGATAGAAAGTTCTTTTCCAAGTAAAAAATAAACCATTTCCATCAAATGAACTTCTAATTTTTAATCATTTATATAAACTGATTGCATAATATTCAACTGTCAAATTCAAAGTGTTAGTAAGATATGTTTGTGTAATACTTAAGACAAGGAAACACAGTAATCTCAAATAAACAAACAAACAAACAAACAACAAAAGTCTTATCCCACTAACTGAGGTCGGCTATATGGATCACCCAACCCCATTGCGCTTGATCAAAACCAAATTTGTGCGATATTATTGACCCTGAGGTCGCTTTTAATAAGATCTTTCAACGTCTCTTTCTCTCCTTTTTCTCCGTCTATAACTAAAAGGCTAAAACCCTATAATTTCACTATTCTCAATTCAATAATTCAAGAATGGGAAAAAAAATTATAAGAAAAGGAAGCAAGAAACATTTACAATGGATATATGGACTGAATCTGAACATCTGCAGGAAACAATTTACATTCTTCAGAAAATATTTGAGCTTGTTTTTCTGCAATTGAATCTATCAATTGGATGTCCTTTACTACCTGTTCGTCAACACTACAGAAATAAGAGTACAAACAAATTTATGTCAATTCCATCTGTGCATAGTCATACTAATATAAAAAGAGATAGCACCACTAAGAAATATATATATATATATATAGACAACCTCCATTCCGGATTATCAGCATAAATGGTTGCCTCCACTAGATCTACTATAAGACGAAGCATTTCAGTTCGGTCTTCATAGCTTCCATGTCCCTGTCACATATTTGCTTAGTATTATCTAGCTTTCCAGGTAAATTCTAGACAAAATGTGTACGAAATTATGAATCTTGCTATGATGCATGGCACATCAAATTTGGACATAAAACACTAATTTTTCATTTTTCTCTAATAAACAGAGTGACCACTGCATCCAAGGGGAAAATATCAAATCTAGAAGCAAGCTATCAATAACCTCCTCGCATTCTTGAAATGCAAAGAATATTTTTCTCTTCTTGTTAAACCATAACTAGATAGGTTTTTTAAGGAAAGTTTTCAACGGGTTAGCTATAAATCACAAATAGCACATGTTGGTTAGACACAAATAAGACAGAACCAGCTCAATCTTCTTCTGTGCACTGGTTTTTCCCAATTCACCTGATTGCTTGTGGCTCTTTTGGCATTAAGCCCTTAAATCATAACAACTATCTGTCTATGAAAACCAAGACAAGGGGCCAGGAAGATAGCTAAAATACGCTTAAAACTTAATGCAGGTAGTTACTGCTTCCAAGCATTCTAGTTCGTAGTGATGCCATACCCAGTACCACTTTAAAGGCCTCTTTTAAAAATAGTTTTCCACAGATATGACTAAAAACAGTACATATAATTCAGAAATAAATTAGTAAACTTATAAGCAACTTTTCCCCAACAACAATGTCAGGCTAAAATATTCTAATAGTCCTTCCCACATTGAGATCAGATATTGCAGGAAATCAAAATCATTAAACAAAGCCCACAAAGAAAGGGACAACTACAAAACAATTCAGAAGGTATGCTCATATGAAGACAGAAGGATGTAGTTGAGAGAGTTGTAAAGATAAGAGCAATAAGTATATTGCTAACTACTGTTAGAGCAAGACCACATGCCAAATTGTATATATATAAGAAAGAAATACAATGAAAAAGAAAATATTATGGAAAATTAGAACAATTCAACAACTCAAGCTTAAAAAAACAGAGAAAACAATAGGAATTAAAACTTAACCATAAAAACATGTATCCAGCAGCTAGTCATCTATGCTTCCTATAGCTACGTTTATGAATTTGGTAAAATAGCAATACGAGAAAATCAAAATGACTCACTTGAATGGCTTCTATATCTACAGTTGTCGTAATCCCCAAAAACTTTGCAATCTCTGCCAAATCTGCAAATTTATCAGTCATAGGAAGCAAAGTCACTACAAGAAGAGACAATCAAAGGGTGCAAGAGAGGCAAACTTGTTTCAAAATTATAAGCCACTAAACACAGACACAGGGTGCATGATGTATGACAAAAGTGAAGTAGACAGAGAGCAATTGGCAAGTAAATAGTCACTCAAATGCATTCAGTTCGGATGCTTAAAGAGCGGGGCAAAATTGAGTCTTTCATCAGTGTTTAAAGAAAAACAAAAGAATAAAAGAACAAATTGCAATGCGTTAATAAATGTGGAATAGCAGAGTACAAATGCATTCAGTTCGGATGCAGCACATACAAAGAATATTCCATGTGTATGAATCATACTATAAGAAACATACTTAGTCACAAACAGTTAAAACAGTTACTTAGTCACAAACAAAGCTATTAGAATTCGGGAGGCCTAACTCAACCCAAAAGCTAGCTCAAGAGTTGAGGGTTACTCTACCCTATATAAACGCGTGTTTGGCCACATCTCTAGCCAATGTGGGACTTCTAACAAAAGCTAATTAGGAACTTTAAAAAGAAGGAAAATTAGAACTCATACACTGAATTCGAGGGGTCTCGTCATCACGATCAAGGGCATCTCCTTGTAAGTTTTGTTGAGAAAATGGTGATTTATCACCTAAGAGCCTGTAATTGATGAATTACAATTTACAAGTACCCAAAAGAATAAGAATGAATAGATGAGAGAAAAGTGAGAATGGGGATACCGAAAGAAGAGCCATTCGAGAAGGGAATAGCGTTCCATGCCGGCGAAAAGGAGGGACTGAGCAGGTGCATTGGCTCTCGGGTAATTTAGGATTCCCAGTTTCTTCTGAATCTCTTCCATTTGCCTCGATGCCATCTCGCGGTGGCGGGATCGAGCTTCAGCCGACGATGACGGTGGTGGTGGATGAGGGTTCTGCACGACTTAGAGTGGGTTTGGCTGAGGCTTGACCGTTGAAGTGCCTCCGTGAAAAGCAGCTCCGTCGCGAGCTCAATCTCTCTACCCTATCGCCGGCGAGTTTCTCTCTCTCTCTCTCACGTTAACTGAATAACGTTTTACTCAGCAGATGTAAAAATACTGGACCTGCATTTTCAAAATTAGATAACTGCATTTTATTTCAAAAATTACTACATTCTTTTCATATTGTAACAACAAAAAAACTAAAAATTGATTGTATGTTAATTTCATAAATGATTCTGGTAGTATAATTCATATATTATTATTAACTTAATGAATTACGTTAAAAAAAACTTAATGAAATCAATTTAACAATCATTCATATAAAATTAAATTAATTCATAAAAAAAAGTTCAAATCCCAACCGTAATGTTCATTTTCATTTTCGTCATTACATATGCAAAAACAATTTTAATCAAAGTTATTCAAACAAAATTCTCTTACATATATCATGTTTCTGGTAAATATATTCAAATTTAATCACGTCATTTTAACTCACGTTTACAAATTCTCTTAGTGATAAATTTTTTTCACGATTAATAGTCCTTGTACTTTCAACCTACGTTGATACAAGGATGGAAGAGGAGGAATAAGTGCTACTAAAGATATAATGCTGCCTTTAGCTTCTGTACCATTCGCTGTTTTCGTTCTGAGATATTATTACTTTGTATTCTCATAAGTTTGATTTAGCATGTACTGATAAGCTCTTTGTATTTGTCTCTGTTCTCTCGATCATAGACATGTCATTATGCTTGTGGTGTTTTCCACAGGCCAGTGATAACGTTAGACGGGTGCATTACTGTGTTTTGAGTGTTCACTTGAATAATTGGTTTTGCTTTTTCAAAAAAAAAAGACTAACTATGTCTCATGGGCGGACCCGCTCTAAGGCTAGGTGTGGCTTTAGCCACACTAGTTTTTTTTAATTGTATATTATTAGTAGTAACTCTTAAAACATAGTAATAGTCATAAAGTCAGAGATAGGGATGACAAGAATGAGAGTAAATAAGGATTGTTATTTGTGGATACCTTGTATATAATTTTGGGTTGTGTTAATATATTACATAGTTGATAATTGATTATTAAATTTGTTTAAACAATTTGCAACGAGTTAGATACAGAACCAAGTATTAAATTCTAACGTAATTCGTATCCATAGCATACTCGTGATCAAGTCAGGACAACTAAGGGAAAAGGTAATGTAATTAACATGTTATTTGATCGAAACGCAATACACATATATAAGTAGGTAGATATAAAATTCATAAAATGGAGAGGAGTTACGCGGATGATGCAAAAATGAATCATTGTTAGCTTGTTACCGCTACTCCTCTCCTCCTACTTGCTCCCTTTGGCGCAAACGAACTCAAACGATAGTGAAACTCTCACTCAACTCGGTACGACTTAGTTTTAGTTTTGGAATTGTGGTTCAAAGATGGAACCACAAATCACAAGTGAGTTTTCTTTCTCTTTTTGAACCTCTCTCTACCACCAAACCCCCCCCCCCTCTATTTAATATAATTTTGAGCGCTGATTTTTAAATTTTTGATATATAAGTTATATTAAATTAATTTTATTGAAGGTAGGACAAAATTGGGTGTTGACACACCTCACAATTTTGTTTACCCTTGGACTGAACAAGGTAATCAAAGACGTAGATTTTGCAAAAATTAGTTTGATTTGTATGATTGGATTGATTATAGTGAATCTAAGGACCTAGCATTTTGTCTGCCATGTTTTTTGTTTAAGAATGTCTCTAAATACGGGGGAGATCACTTTGTGACAGAGGGTGTTTGTGATCTAATCACCCTTGGACCGTAAACTCTTCTATTTGCATGAGAAATTTCCTCTCATGGTTTTATCTATAATATTTCACTTTTTCGAAAAAAAATATTTTCAATATTGGACTGGGCGGGTCTTTCTGTAGCACATACCCGCCCAAATACTCATTGATATGGCGGGAAAAAGAACATTGGAAGGCTCGGCTACCATTAAGGAAGCAAAGAGACACTCGCCCAATATGTGGTCCCGCGCCGATTTTGTCTTGTTTACCCGTTTTGTCTTATTTGCATTGGGGCTTGAGCCTCGTTTGTGAGGCCCAAACCCAAGAATATTCTAGATAACGACAACACCCACCATAAAAGGGGGTTCCCTCATTGTACTAGACACATTTTTTTATCATTAATGAGAGAATATCCTATTTTGACAACATTTATTATCTTTATGCTCTGCTAGAGTTTGTTAGAATATTCCTTTATACCTCTAATAGACTCTTAATACGGAACAAATACTCCCTCTGTCCCCTATTATAAGTCACTTTTTTTGAGTTTTTCTTGTCTCATAATATAAGTCACTTTACATTATTTATGAAGCATTAATTATACTTTTCCATGTTTACCCTCATATTCAATACTCCACATTCAAAGAATTTTTATGGTTCCCAAAATTTTGTTTGATTTCCAAGACCCTTATAGTTTAAAGGTAGTGGAATATTAATATAGAGAGAGAATTTCATATGAGGGTGATTTTGGAAAGTTTTTTTAGAAAGCTACAAATTATTGCTCTTAACTAATTTTAACAATTTTTCTTAATCCTAAAGAAATGGTTAAAAGTGACTTATAATAGGGGACGGAGGAAGTATATTTTAGTGTATAATTTCTTTTATGTTTAGCCACAATGATATATAAGGTCTGGATCCGTCCCTGCTATGTCTTCGTGATTTGGGTAACCGCATTGATAATGTTAGGAGACGGTGTTATTTCCTGGTAAATGCTAACATACCATCTCATAGAAGCTTATATGGCATGCCACATAATTTTAATTGTATAAGAAAAATTATTCATTTAAAATTAAAATTACAAAAATTCCTAATTCCTAATCATTTTGCTAATTTCACACATTCATCATCTTACCCAGAAATTCATCTAAATGTTCTCCACTTCAGGGCCACCGATCCACCCCTCTTCCTTCCACGCTCCCACTCACTTCCTCCTAGTTCCCACCCCTCTTCCTTCCACGCTCCCACTCACTTCCTCCTAGTTCCCACGCTGCAGTCACCTTCACCCCTCATCCTAGTTCCCATGTCTGATTCACTTGTCGCGTTTTCAAACACCAATAGGTGAAAAAGAACAAGGGCTCCTTCATTCTAGTCCTTGTGCTCTTTGTATCTCTGTCATACTCTACAACCGCCTTAGCATAAACAACACTAGTTAAACCCCAAACTCCATTACAAACTAATTTCTGGGTTAAAGTTTTTGGGTTTGAAATTCTTGTTTGTGAGGATCGTTGTTGTTATTACTGAGGGATCATGAGCGGGTAAGTTTTTGGTTGTAGTTGTGTTTTGTTTGTGGTGTTTCTATGTTTGAGGGTTTCAAGGAAGAGATTAGTATTGTGACTTGAGTGGTTGCTCTAAGGCAATGAGGACAAAACTGGTGGGTGACCGTTACCAAGCCCCAATGTATAGAGTCTGCCACACCATTTACAGTTTGTTTTTCTTCAACTAGACTGTTATGGCAAAAAAGTATCCATTCCTAGTAAAAACTATGTGCACATAGAAAACATTGCAATAGTTATATACCTATTTCAAACCAAACATAAAATAAAGTTCTAAAATTTGATTTTTTTTTTCCTTTTAAATAAATCCCTCAACAAAACAGGCACCTTGTGATTCATGATTAATCAGGCCTGCAGCATTCAGGTCAAGTATCATTGTAATCGGCAGATGGAGATTCCTATTAACATTGGACTTCCAAATGGTATAGTTAATTCACATCCAAACAGATACAACAACTAGGTGAAAAATGTACCAAAATTGAAAGGGACCAAAAGAGAAATCAAAGATTTTTAGGGACACTCAATCTTGCTCTTGTGGAGTTGCACCATTTGTTGACTCCACAGGCTCAGCTTCAGCCCCCTTCTTACCTGCGCAAACAACAAAGTATTTCTCAAGATTCCATGAATAACATATTTAAGTCGGCATATAAATTATGCACTAGGCAAAACAGGATTGAAATCTCCATTCCCCAAACTGTCACATTCCCAGTCTCGCCAATAACAATGACATGTCAATTAAAAATCATGGGGCAAGATTTCATGTGGCCATTTGGGGACAGAAGATTTTGATCCGGTTAATACAAGGCATGATGGCATAGCATAAATAGTCAAAGGACCAAGAGTGCTTCCACAAGGGCATGAATGAAAAGAGCATGCTAGATTCAGGTTTCAGGCCTACCTTTCTTCTTCTTTCCACCACCTTTCTTCTTCGTCTTTGTGCCCAGTGCTAGCCAGGCCTTAATCTCAGGATCTTCAACTGTTTTTGTAGGCTGCAATTCCTGGAGTGGATGTGATGTGATACGATCTGATCCATTTGGCATTAGCAAGACCGTGAATTTGATGTGTGCAACGTAATCACCTGAAAAATAACCAATAATTTGAGTCATGAAAGTGCTCACACAAGTATGATAATGGGGATCTAATGATGTCACTCGCAAAACACATTAATACAATATTACCAGGCTTTTCATGCAGAACAGGATAAGGCTGTAGGAGCTCATGATTCACACATTCGACCAAACCCAGACGAGCTCTCTTCTCTTCCAAAGCCCTATAATTTAAAGTGTAACAAAGAGACTCCAATTTCAGACTGTCTAGTTTGAATATCATAATATAAACATGCCTGTGATCAAGTTACCTAGCAGAAAATGGCATAATAGGGAACTTCTGGTTTATTTCGCTGAAAATGAACCTAGATGCTTTCATCTTCAAGTGATAGCTCTTGTCAACAGCCCTCTTATAAATAGTAGTCTGCTTCTCATCCAACAGCTTAGGCTGCAAATGATAGAAATTTTACTTAATAATTGTTCAGAAGCCGCCATGCTGATAAATATGTATATATATATATATATATATATATATATATATATACATATATTAAAATAACTAAATTACCTTGCCTTCCCCAGTGCTTGCTACAATATCAATTGCATAAACTTCATTCTCCTCAAACTCGGCATCATCAACCCTCGTGTCTGGATTAGATGCACTTAGCACAACCTTATTCCCATCAATCACAAACTGCTTCATTTGGTGGCTAAGAACACCCTCAACAATCTTAGAATCATAGGCAGCAGCAACCTTCTGAATTGCATCAGTTACATCTTTGTTCTGTCAAGTGTAAAAATAACAACATTAATAAAAAAAGTTGTTGCCACCTACTAAGTTACATGACTACAACAAAAAAAGTTAATTAGCTTTCCAACACCCAAATAATAATTTCATCTAAGACTGTTGCAATAAAAAATTTATGTGAACAGGGAATACCACGATAAAAACAATACATGCACTGACCACTCTATGTCTACTATGCAGCAAAGGATAAGTCAATCATGTGTATTAAATAGAACATTATCATAGGTTACTATGTTGCCTACGATAGACAAACAGAAAATATATAAATCAGCATAAATATGAAACTAAATTTCCAGTCAATATCAATGCCATCACTAGAGTCTTAATACATATTCTGTATCAGATTCCCCATTAAATTGAAAAAAAAAATGATTATCTTCTCCATACAAAGATTTATACAAATTCATTGAATAATGTACTATGTTGGCCACAATAGAAAACTGTACTCATTACAAAATCAGCACAATCATGAAACTATAGTTTAAGCCGAATATTGGTTTAGGCAACAGGGAAAAGAGGAAACCAATATAGAATTGATAACCTGGCAAAGTTTCCATTTCTATAAATTATCCACCTAGACATTAGACAACAGTGATTTAAATTTTGAATTATATTGGTTGTAATAGACATGACAAGTGTAATGGTTATAAAATAAGCACAAAATTAAACTAAACTTCCACCCAGTACTAGGCTAGGCATCAAGGAGAAGAGGAAAATTAATATGGTAAATATAGTCTCAGCAAAGTTGCAATTAACAGCTTTCACATACACTGATTATTCCAGATATATGTTTATAGAACTCAAGTTGTTAAAGTTAAACTTCAAAGATATACGGAACCTACTAAGATGTCATACGTTTACATTTACGCATTTATTCTCTATACAAGGAATAATACAAATTCATTGAAAAGTACTATGTTGGCCACAATAGACAATTGTACTCTGACTACGAAATCAGCACGATCATGGTACTAACATTTAGGCAACAGATAACTGGCGGAAACCAATATGAAATCAATAACCTGGCAAAGTTGCCATTTCTAGATTGCATTTTGCAAGATAAATAGCACAATCAGTACACTATGTTGGCCACAACAGATAACTGTCCTGACTATGAAATCAGCACAATCATGATACTATTACTTAAGCCAAGTCTTAATTTAGGCAACAGGGAAAAGAGGAAACAAATATTGAATTCATAACCTGGCAAAGTTGCCATTTCTAGATTGCATTTTGAAAGATAAATAGCACACTCATTCAATAGTACACTGTGTTGGCCACAATAGACAACTGTCCTGACTATGAATTCAGCACAATCATGATACTACTGTTTAAGCCAAATTTTAGTTTAGGCAACAGGGAAAAGAGGAAACCAATATGTAATTGATAGCCTAGCAAAGTTGCCATTTCTAGATTGCATTTTGCAAGATAAATTGCATGACCTACCAAAGTAACTATGACATAAGCTTCACTGGACAAATGTTCTTAGCTTTTCGAAAGTGTTTCATCGTATAGGATTAAGAGTTGTAACAAAAAGATTGAGTTTGCTGGCAGACACTAAATAGTACAGTTCATGTTGATGGAGTATGAAACAAAAACAAATGAATTAGTGTTTAAGGTAACTGAAAATGCAAAGTTAAAAATGTATTCCAATGCCAACAAACTTATTCTATATCACAGAAACAATTCCAATCAATCTACTGAGAAGTAACAATGTAATCCTCACTGCACTCTGCAACTGAAACTAAATAAAAACCTATTGAATTGCTAATAACAAGCAGGGAAAGTATGTCCCTTATGAATTTCAAATCCACTGCAATATAGCAAGGCCCTCTACAAGAGTTTTATTTACAACAACTAAAGATATCACATTAAGAAGGACGATGTTGACTGTATTGTTTTCCATGTAAACTGCCCTTGCATGTTATTTAAGAGTTGTTCAGGTATATAGGATAGAAGATAACTGATTATCCATCAGTGTAACTATGACCAAAATAGGCTTCATCGGTGTTCATATGACATCTTCATCATATGGAGATCAGTTTATCAAAACTGTAAAGATATGTCAAAGAGGTAGCAGGAAACTGGAAATAAAAAAGAGACATCCTATAATTATTTTTTCTACAATTTCAGCCAAAAGTGAAAGGAACTGAAGTGAAATAACCATTCATAATAGAAAGCATTCCATAAGAGAAATAGCACCCAACTGGCATGAATTAAAACTGATTAGATTAAGAAATAGAAAACATGGATAATAAGATAAGGAAGAAAATATTTTAGCAGAGAGGGAGATCTCTATCAGTGTAACTATGACAATAAAGCTTCACTGGAGAATATCCTGAGCTGAAGATAGTTTTCATCATTTAGAGATCGAAGTGCACAAGAGGATCACTGTATGCAGTATATACGAAGCAACCCAATAAAAATTGGCAGGAAGAAAGAAACAAAGAGAATTCCGGCATATGTCACATATTAAGTTACTACAGAGAAAAGGAAAAAATGGAAAACATGAATGTTATTAAGGTAAGAAACAAAATAATTTAGGAGAGGGAGATCTCTCAGTGTAACTATGACATTAAAGCTTCACTGGAGAATGTCCTGAGCTGAAGATAGTTTTCATCATTTAGAGACCAAAGTGAACAAGGAAAATAGAGGATCACTATAGGCAGTATATAGGAAGCAACCCAATGAAATTGGGCAGGAAGAAAGAAACAAAGGGAATCCTGCAGATGTCAGTAACTAAAGAAATTCAACAGAGAAAAGGAAAAAATAGAAAACATGGATGTTAAGATAAGAAACAAAATAATTTGGCAGAGGTAGATCTCTATCAGTGTAACTATGACAATAAAGCTTCACTGGAGATTATCCTGAGCTGAAGATAGTTTTCATCATTTAGAGACCAAAGAGAACAAGAGAGAGGATCACTATAAGCAGTATTTAGTAAGCAACAAAATGAAATTTGGTAGGAAGAAAGAAACAAAGGGAATTCCTACAGATGTCACATAATAAAATCGCGAGAAGCCAAAAATCGCAGTGTTGTAGTGTTGTTAATCGCGGAAAATCACGAGAAGCCAAAAATCCGCTAATTCTTATAGCAGATAGCGTCGCGGCCAAATAGCGGAAGCTAAAGGCTTAAAATAAGTAAAAAAAATTGTACAAAGAAACAGCGTGTCACAAGCTGTATGTGCAAATAAAAATCAACTGCATAAAAATAAAAATAAAAATGAAACGCATAAAATGGTCATTCTTAACTCAAAAATGTGAGACATTCAAGGCAAAGGTTGTAGGTTGAAGAAGGTTGTAGGTTGCAGCTTTTCATCGAGAAAAAAAAGAATAAGATCGCAGAGGTTGTAGGTTGAAGAAGAATAAAACAGGGTGTTCCATTAAATTGATCAAAAACACCAAAAAAAACCCTTTAAAAGTTTGACCTGATGTTCAAAACTGGGGGAATTAGGGTTTTCCCTCGGTTGAGTAGGGTTTTTATCACACAGGCCCCAGGGAGTGAAACGCAGCGTTTAATTGAACATAACAAAAACCCCAAAATGCCCTTTAAAAGTTTAACCTAATGTTCAAATCTGGGGGCAATTTGGGGTTTTTCCTTTGAAGATTGGGGTTTTTCCTCCTTTCTTCCTCGCGCCACTCGAGACGCGATGCCGCAATTGCGTCTGCTATGGCCTCCAGCATCATGGCCAACCACCGGTCCGCCACGCTACGCCGCTATTGCGCCGCAATAACGCCCTATTGACAAGCGATATTGACAACTCTAGCTGAAACTCACCATAAAATCGTCGGGGAAGCAACTCAGAGTTGCCGAGATGATGGGGAGAAGGTCCAACATGAGAGGAAGCAAGAAGGCAGAACAGAAGAGGTTTCTCACTTGTACGTAAGTAACATAAAAACCCGGAACAAACACACCCTAAAAAGCATGTGTTCCCTCTCACTTCCCCTGTTTCCGCTATCTACATGCTATTGCGCTTGCGGCCGTCATCACGTTTATCGCATTTGCCCTGACGTCGCAGTCGCGGCAAAGCAAGAATCTGCTGCTCTATAGCAGTGTCGCAGCGCTATAGCCGCTATATCGTTACCCTTATCAAAGGTACAAGTATGCATCAACGAAATGCAAGTAAAAACGCAAATAAACAAATCAATTAGCAACTGAAGCCAACCACGTTATCAGTCATCACACAAACTGAAGCACAAAAAAAAGATCTAAGTCATAGAATCAACCTAAAGATGCAAGAAAACAGATTACAAGTGAAAATCCAAATCATCTATAGGAAGAAACTTCTTACATTCTTTCCTGGCCTTACAAGCCTCAAGGCCACTTCAGCAGCAGTGTTTGCTGCCGCAATGACATCAGCTGCCCGTCCTGTAACTGGCCCTTCTTGAACAAGGTGAGTGTGAGCCACAGCCGCAATGAACCCATCAATATGACAAGCCATATCACTGTAACCAACCAAATACACCATTACCATCTGATGACCAATAACAGCCAGAAAAAAATGTAGTGTTCATTCTTCCATTAATTATCACAAAACATGCTTTGAAAACATAGTCTTACATTTTCAGCAGATCACCTTCTTCCAACACTGTTTCATCACTGGCGAGCGGAGAGAAGTGACAAACAGTGTTGTTGATAGATAAGCATGTTGGAAAGGCAACACCTCTCTCAATCTTCTTCTTCACATTCTTGTACATGTTACCAGTTTGCCTTTATTAAAAAACACACCACACCCCATAAGCTAAAACCACAAAAAAACACAGAGATTTATACAAGTCTATAAAAACACCAAAATAACTTGTAAAAGATAATAACATAGACTGGAATATCATTAAGTAGTATAATCCTTACTCTCTAATATATGAATCCCCTTTCTCGCAAATGTCCACAACCTTGGCCTTCGGTTTACATTCCGAAATAACTAACTGCAAAGCCTCTGTTCAATTTTCAAAAAAAAAAACCAAAGAGAAAATGGCATTATTTATCACTACAAAAGCACTCTAAAATCAAATTAAACAGTGAGCTTTAATCAGAACCCATCAGAAACAAAAAACCATGTAGAATTTGAGACAAGAGAGGAAATGGAACACACTGTTAACAATCTCTGCGGCGCTCTTGTATTTAGTGACAACTTCAGGAGAGGTAAGATCCAACTCCTTCTCCTCCCTTTCATCGTCCGACATGGTAGCTCCGCCAAATGAACCCCCTGTGACTTCTGATTCTGAAAACACCCCACAAGAAATGGAAACCAAAAATCAAAACTTTATCCAAATGGGTATCGGATTATAGCATCAAAAACCGGAAAAAAAAATTGAAGACTTATTGGGTATCAGATTATAGCATCAAAAACCGGAAAAATGAAGCTTGTATAGAGCTTTGAGGAGCTGAATCTTCTACAGGCGTTGCTCACCTTGCAAGGTTCGATTGAGTGCGGAAGAATCAGTGAATGAATGAGAAGGTTAAGGGGAAAGTTGCAACAACAGAGAGTGTAAAAACGGTGCTGGTGTTGCTCAGTAGCGGTGGCGCTAATTAGGGTTATCAGTTTATATAGGACTTTTCTGGGTTGTAGGGTTTTTGCTTTCTTACCCACACACAATGTTACAGCATAAATTATTCAATCAAGTTTTCATTTTATCAATCAATACTAATTAATACATTAAAGTTAAACTATAGTTACTCATAGGATGCAGAGCCTTAAGTGGAAGGTTTCAACCTTTAGGAGACAAATATTTGGCTTTCAACAAAGTTTTATTGGAAATTAGAAGCGATTTAGTTTTTCGACCATAAGTATTTGGTATCTGAGTCAATTTTGATCCGATAACATTTATATTTTTAGTGCGATCGGCTCTTTTAATAGATTTTTCTATACAAAATACTTCAATGTGAGAATATGAGATATTATTAGAGATTTTGAATAATGTTATTAATTGCGGATGATGGGTTATCGCGTCAAGCCAAAATCATGTTATACATGGCAAATAATGACAGAATATGATGGAATATAACGAAAATAGCGGTCATAAAGCGGGATATCGGTCATGGTGGAAAGCCAAAAAACCGCCATGACAGATATTTGATAACACTGGTTTTGAAACATGTAAGGTACATTTACTCACTTTTATATACTCACTACTACTTCCACAATAAGTGTAGAATTCGTGAGAATATTATCTACACAACAAAACACAATGGACAGACAATGAGAACGTAATTTCAAGTATGCAACAATCAGTCAAAAAGAGATAAAGATGCAACTGAGTTAGAACGAGAAGAAGAAAATAAAGTGTGATGTGAGTATACAATTCATAGATGACAAAATTATAATGCGGATATTAGGTTTAGGTGATGAGGTTCTTTGTTTTTCTATTAAAAAATTGTTTTAGCAACTTTTAATTAAGTTTAGAAATATTACATATAAAATATTTTTGTGTCGCCCAAAAGCATGATGCTCGATAGCGAGAATTGAAATCTGATAAATTATAATTGTTCAAACCTTTGAGGCATGGTCACTTAACCAAGACCTTGCAATTTCATGGAATACTTTTATTTGGTGGATATCTAGATATTTTACGAGATTAAAAAACTTCTTTCAATGTGAACTAGATCATAGACCTACTGAGAATAAGTTTTTTTTTCTCATGATAGAACTTGAGAAGAAGATAAGAGAGTTGTACTCCCTCCGGTCCTATTTATAAGCATGAAAGAGAAGAAAAATCTTGGTCCTTTTTATAAGAACCAAATGAAAGTTTGAGCTATATTAATTATTTTTTTCCAATGATGCCCTTATTAATTCTAACTTGTAAAATGTGTCTCATTAATTATTCTCTCTCTTTCTCACTTTCCAACACTAATAACAAAGGGTAATTTTGGAAGTTTATTTTAATTCAAGACAAATTTAATGCATTTTATCTAGTTTAACTACATTTCTTAAACTATGTGAATTTTTTTTTTGTTGCTTATAAATAGGAGGGAGTATGATTTATGATGTATTGATAGTGAAATGAGTTGCTCCTTTTATATAAAAATAATATCTTAATATATAAGTCACATCGAGATATCACGAAACATTGTTGTCACCCAAAAATGCTAACGGACCATCCTCATGGAAACAATGGCTAACGCTATAGGTCTAATATCATGAATGACCTGGATATTAGGAATGAAACAATTTAGACATTAATTGTATAGAGGCAAAAAAATAGAAATGGCTCTATACTGATTAAATGTGTAATATGTATAAGAGGAAGAATCTCATTCAAATATATGTGCACTTTTGTACTCTAAGACTGAAAGAGAGTAACATTATGACCTAACTCAGTTTTTAGGTTCGATGTGTGAATATGTCCCTTTTTTTTCAAATGTTAGAATAGGATCACATGTTATGTTCACTAAGATAATCACGTGAAAATAAAAGTCTTTCTCAAATATATACACGTGTTTTATTTTTAAGAATAATCTAACATGTTACAAATTATGATCTTTCGATATATATTGATTTTCATATAAATTGACGCTTTATGAAGTTCACGTGACATGCCCGATGATTTTTAATTACTTTGGGTTTAAAATGTGTGCATTACGAATAAAATTTCTGACGTGTTTAATGAAGTTGACATGACATGTCACGTAATTTTTAATTAAATTATTATAGTAATATTAATATTTTAAAATTAAAATTACAAAAATTCCTAATCCTTTTGCTGAAAAATGAGTTCCTCTTGACGCTTTACTAGGGAAGGTGGAAACGGCAGCCTGTCACAAGAAGAAAGTGATCAACTAAGGAGCAACACTTTCAGGGCAAAGGTCGTAGGAGGGTAGTCCCCTCCTCCAAAGCAGAAAATTGTCTCCTACAAGGACATTTGTGTAGGGGTGAATGATAGTGGGAACCTGGATGAGGAAGATGAAGCTCTTGAGGATTGCTTTGGCTCAGAGTCAGAGGAGAGCAACTGCTGGTCAAAAGAGGAAGAGAGTCCAAAGGGTCACTAAAAGAAGGCACACAACCCTTTTTATGTTCTGTGATTGAGATTACCCGAGGGGAAAGAAGGGAAGCTTGTAAGCAGTGGGAAAAAGCCATTTTCGTCAAAATCCTTAGGAAATCAGGCTTAAGTTGTTGCAATCTAGGCTCTCGAGACTCTAGCAGATTGATGGGGAGCTAGAGGTGATGGACCTTGAGTGTGACTTCGTCGTCATTCGCTTCACGAATTGGGAGGACTGAAGTACGGTCTTTGACGACGACCCTTAGGTGATTATGGGTCACTATTTGGTCATCTAGAGTGAAGTCGGAGTTAATTCCAACAGAAGGGGAGGTGAACAGGGTCTTAGTGTGGATCCGGATTCCGAAACTACCGATGGAGTACTATGAGAAGATTTTACTTTGTAAGATTGCAAAGGGGATTGAGAAATTGATTAAGATTGGTGCTCACACTCTGAAGGAGGGGGCTCGTCCAATAGGGGCCTCTGAATATGCCGAGAGAGTGAGGAGTGAGGTTTGCAAGATTGTGAAGTTGATCTTCGGAATACTCATATGTCTAAGTCTGAGATGAATGAACTGGAGTACATATGAGGGCCTGATCCTAATTTGTTTCCAATGCAGTTGTTTTGGGCATAAAGGGACCAATGTCCCCATGTTAAAGTACCGAATTAGTCACCCCATAATGGAAGCCAACTTCTAGGAGGAGAGGAGCAAGAAGCCGCTTCGCAAGATGGCACAACCACCGGTTGAAAATCCGCTTCTCGTTTTCAATGCCGACATATGGCATCAACCTTAAGAAGACTTGCCATATAAAATTGAATATGGAGGGATTTAATGAGGTAATTATTGTGCATAAAGGGGCTCGAGATTCAGGTGAGAAACATGGCAATGGTGGTGACATGAGTAACGCCCTGAATGAGGAGACGTTCAGAATGGTAGACAACACAATGAATAGCATAACATTGCCAATGATGAGGCACCTGAGATTGATGAGCATTTAAAGAGGAATATTCTCATGAGGGTTACAGCTGAAACAAGGATGGAATTCCAAATTGATGGGGCTGACGTGGAAGGGAGTTATGATGGCTTTAATGATGCAATCAACCAAGTCATCATTGGAGGCACAAATTTTGGGCCGACAAAGTGAGCGAGGCTCATTTCTAATGCCGACTCGAAGCCAAAGGCTACTGGTCAACGTCAAAATTTAAATTGGAAGCGATTAGCCATGCTAAGGGGTACGACACAAGGTATAAATACCTTTAATACAAATTTAATTCTCTCAACTCTCAGCAGGGCCGGCCCAACACAAAATGAGGCCTAAAGCGAACTTTAAACTGATGCATTTTTATTTAAAAAAATAATTACGTTCAATTTTTGTCATTTAAAATTTATTTTTCGAGCTTTTTTAGATGCAAAATCATTTATTAAATTTTCATAATCAATTTGATTTAACATGTCTTTTTCAATTGATAACAAAGCTAATCCATTTAATCTTTGTTGAGACATAATTGATCTAAGATAAGATTTTATTAATTTTAATTTTGAAAAACTTCTTTCCGCTGACTCAACGATTACAAGAATTGTCAACATTATTCTACAAACAATAAAAGCATTTGGAAAAGAATCAAGTTTAATAATATAATTAAGTATGTCAATTGGAGTATCATTTTCAACTAGTATGATTTCTCTTAAAATTTTCAATTCTGAAAATAAGTCTAATCCATCAATATCAGAATTTTCATTGTGTTTTAATGAATGTTCAAGGTTAAGACAAGATTTTTTTAAACTATCAATTTCTAAAGACTTTAACTTCTTAATACTAAATAGAAAACCATAAATATCTTGATATATTTTAAATTGTTCAAATCTACTTTGAAATGAAGTAATTGCTTGATCTACTATGTACAAAAAGTAGTCAGATTTAAATGATTCTTCAGGAGATTTTAGAACTTCATTATCAGCAATTTCATCAAATTGTTTTTTTCTACGAATAATATGTTTTTCACGAAATTTGGGTTCTATATCCATTTCAATAGCAATTTCTTTAGCAGAAATTATGGCAGTTTCAAATCCATCTTCCCTATATTTTTTAAAATAAGAAATAAGTCCTTTCAATTGCTCTATAGCAACATCAATACACATATCTTTTGATTGCAAATTTTTACTAATTGAGTTTACCGCAAACAAAATCTCATACCAAATAGTCATACCTAACAAAAATTCAAAATTTTCAAGCTCATAAGTTGCCAAACATTCAGCTTCACTCTTTATTTTAGTTTCATCACTAACTTTGGCTAATTTCAATAAAGCATCCCTTACTTGTGACGTTTAAAATCTTAAAGCTTTTACACTTTCAATTCGACTTTCCCAACGTGTCTGTGACAATGATTTAAGAGTTAGGCTAGGAATATGATCTTGTAGAATTTTCCATCTTTTGGTAGAAGAAGAAAATATTGTATATATACGTTGCACTACTCCAAAAAATGATGTAGCTTTAGAACAACAATTAGCCATATCACAAAGTACCAAGTTTAGACTATGACAACCACATGGTGTATAAAATGATCTAGGATTAATGTCTAAAAACCTTTTTTGAACTCCTTGATGTTTTCCTTTCATATTAGATCCATTGTCATAACTTTGTCCTCTTAAGTTACTAATATCAAGTCCAATAGTATTTAGTTCATTCATAAAAACATCAAAAAGACCTTTGCCAGTTGTATCATCTACTATTAAAAATTCTAAAAAATATTCATTTACTTGTATTGGGGTTGAAGAAAAATCCACAAACCTTAATATGATAGACATTTGCTCTTTATGACTTACATCAGGAGTACAATCAAGTATGATTGAAAAATACTTTGCATTAACAACTTTTGTTATAATTTTTGTTTTAATCTCATTTGCAAGCAAATTTATTAATTCATTTTGTATTCTATGTCCAAGATAATGGTTATGAATTTCATTATCTTTTACACGACGAATGTGTTCTTTCATTACGGGATCAAATTCTGCAATCATTTCAATTAGACTTAAAAAAATTCCATTATTTTCTTGGTAAATATTTTCGTTTGTTCCACGAAAGGCTAAGTTATTTTTTCCAAGAGTTTTAACAACTGCAATGATTCTAAACAACACATTTCTCCAATGTTATTTTTCTATATTAATTTTTTCTTGAACATGTTTGTCAATTGTTTTATTTTTCAATAATCTTATTTCTAATTCAATCCATGAACTCATATTAATAATGTGCTCACTGCTTTTCTCATGATCTTTCAACTTAGAACTGATATTTCTCCAATCCCGACTACCTTCATTTGCTAATTTACTAGTACTAGTAAGAGTATTAAATAATTTACAACAAAAGCAAAATACTTTATCTAAATCTTGAGAATAAATCAACCATCTTCTTTCAAGCTTTTCTCCGTTGGGCAATTTTTGAAAGTAAAATGATGGAGAAAAGTGTCTAGCAAATTCATCCTTAGGAAAATCAATATCAATAACTTTAGTAGGACCATTGGTTACTAGAAAATCTGTCAAATTTGTATCAATATTTGTCCATTGACTCGGGTCATATATATTTTTAGAATTGGATTGTTCTAATACTTCTTCTATATCTTCATTGTGAGTTTGCAAATCAATGCAATCTTGTTCATTAATCAATACTTCTCTATTTTCACTTTCATTTGTGCCTATAGTATTATCTTGCTCTAAAACAAAGACATCATCTCTATTTTCATTTGAAGTGACTTGTTCATTAACCATTTCTTCTTCCATATTTTCATTTGCACTTTCATTCGTGCCTATAGTATTACCTTGCTCTAAAACAAAGACATCATCTCTATTTTCATTTGAAGTGACTTGTTCATTAACCATTTCTTCTTCCATATTTTCATTTGCGCCTATATTGTTCACTTGTTCATTCAATGAGCTACCACTTGTATTTTCAAATTTACTTTTTTTAACAAATTTATCTAAAGCCCCTTTTTGTGACCAAAGCTTCAAGTCTTTTCTTTTTTTTTCAGTTTTGAATAAGTTTTGAATAACCTGATTCAAATTTTCTAGTTGACATTTATATATTTCAAAATAAAAAAAACTAAAATAAATTGTTCAACTAAATCAATTAGTATGCTAAATCAATTAGGGAAAGAACTAGAAAAATAAAACCTGGTGTTGAGAACCAAAAGTGCAATTGCAAAACTAGCCGCAAGAGATTACCAGCAAGCTGAGCAGAAAACAACAAGGGCAAGTATCCCGCAGAATCAAACCAAAAGGGGTGTCATTTGAAGAATCAAACTGCAACAAGAACCAATAATTTTTTTTTGAAAGAGAAATTATATAGAGATAAAAAAAGGTCTTGGAAATAAAGAAACTTTCCCAAGTTAAAGTACAGCCACAACAAAGTAACCAAGATACAAGAACAAAGGAAAAAAAAACAATAAACTAAATAAGCCAGAAACACAAAAAGGACCAAGCGAAGGATGAAAAGAGACAATAGTAAGCAAGAAAAAAGGGAACCAATAGGCAATAGCAGTAGCAATAGGACAAATCAAAACAAAGTCAGGTTATATATTTTCTTCCTCCCACACGAACAATCATAAAAATCAACAGTAAAATAAAAATAAGCAATTTAGTACTACTACTTACGTCTTACGGTTCTTATTGTTTGACAAATGAGAGACAAAGATTGAAGACTTAAGAGAATATTTTTGAGAGACTGAGAGAGAATGGCAGGGAAGGTAGAGAACGAGATTAGGATTTGAGTCTCAATTAAGAATGAAAGGTGAAAAGGTGGAAAAGAAAGGTTACATGAAAAGTTGTACTAAACTGAACTATTTCCAAGTTGAGAGAAAATGAAAAGTCAAAGAATGAATGGTGAAGAAAAAGAATAGGTAAGGTCAATTAACTGTCAATTAAGTTTGCTAATTTCTAGTAATTATCAATTATGTTTTTTGAGAAAAATTAGGGAAGAAACAACTAACATATAACAGTGAGTAACAAAAGTTTTTTTTTTTGAGGCTTTGTTTACAAAAATATGAGGCCTTTTTTTACTTTAATTTTTTTTTGGAGGCCTAAAGCCCTTGCTTGGGTCGCTTGACCCTTGGGCCAGCCCTGACTCTCAGGAGAGACATAAGGCCTGTTTGTTTGCAGTTTTTAAAAACTGAAAACTTGTTTGATACGACTTATTTTCAAAAACTGTTTTTGAAAACCGTTCTTATTTTCAGTTTTTAAAACTAAAAAACAAAACAGCTTTTTAAAAACTATTTCTAAAAATTGTTTTAAAAACTAAAAACTAAAACTGCAATCAAACAGGCTCATATTCTCCCACATCCTATGCATATGTCGATTATCCAGGGCGTAGAATTCCCAGCGCACAGAGTACTTCTCGTTCCTCCGGAATGTACCATAGGGAGGGTTGCAGGGATAAAGAAAAAAGTTTATCTCCTACGTTCCCAAAGAGTTCTCAGTAACTTATGTTTCTTTATTTATCTTGTTTTAATGATGAACACAATGTGTTGGAATATTAGGGGTGCTGCTACTAAAGGAGTTCCCCTCCTTCTCAAGGATATGATTTTTAGACACTATCTTAGACGTGTTGTTATGTTTGAGACTCAAGTCAGCTGGTCTAGGGTTCATAATATCATAAAAAAAATGGGGTTTGATAAGTATTTTGTTGTGTAGGTCGTGGGTTTCTCGGGTGGCATCTAGGTCTTGAGGAACAATTAGGAAGTAGAAGTGTAGGTCTTGGAGTCTCACTTTTAGTTCGTTCATGCCCATATTACGCCGAAGCGAAGCCATGGTACCTTTCTAGCGACTTTTGTCTATGGTAGCTCGAATTTGGTCTCGAGGAATGTCCTTTGGGACAATATTAGAAGGATTTATGTCGGTGGTGCTTGGTGATTTTAATGCATACCTTCTAGCCTTGGAGAAAAAGGGAGGGGCACGACCAAATATTTCTCTATGAAAAAATTTAGGGACTTCATGCAGGTTTGCTCAATGATTGATATTAACTTCCAAGGCCCGCCTTTACTTAGGAGTGGTGGCGAGTTAGGGAGCGGCTAGATAGAGTTGTCTTTAAGTCTTCCTGGTTGAACCCTTTTTTTGAGCCACAATTGAAGTTGGATCATATGTCCATTCTCTTGTCTCATGGGCAGATCTCGGATGTTGATCTATCCAATTCGCTTTTGACTGAGTTATTCGGTATCTTAACTGGTCATCGTTGAGAGCGACTCCTTAGAAGCAATTCGCTTGGTCTCCTCTCTACAAGCTCGAAACCACCCTTATGCTGATATTATTGACCAGATTGCTCAGGGTGTTGCTTTCCATGGGGGTGTCTTATTCACCTTTACTAATAGGGAGTGTAACACATTTGCCAATTGGTTCGCTAGTGCAACCTTATCTCTCCTTCTTGGGAAGCATGTCTTTTCTTCTCCCTAGTTCTTTTTTTAGGCTTTGGCCCGCCATGTAAAAAAAAATCTATCCTATTAATTCATCAACAACTTCTCCACTCCAGGGCCACTGATTCAACCCTCTTCCTCCCTCCTACACTCCCATGCTCTAAATCACTCCCAAGGGCTCCCACATTGCACACACTCCTTTACTCTTGTTTGCTCCAATCCACTCCCTCCTAACATTGTGCACACTCCTTTACCCTTGTTTGTTCCCATACTGGACTCTTTTGATTCCCTCAACCTCGTCCTTGTTCTCTTTGCCAATACCCTACGGCTTTCCATTACAAACTAATTTCAAGATTGAGCTTTCAAGATTAGAGGTTTTAGGGTTTGGGATTCTTGTGTGAGGAACATGATTGCCATTGTTGAGGACATATAGTTCTGGGTTGGAGTTGTGTTTAGGAACTGGGATTTATGGGTTTGAGGGCACGGGTGCTTTGATGATTTCATAGAGTATTCAAATCATGGTGATGAAACCATGAGGCGGATGAAGCCCGCTGCTTCTGATGGGTGAAATAACACAAAACGACATGGCCGGGTGGTGAGGTGTTTGAAAGTGCTGCAGGGTTAGGTTCAGAGCCTAGAGAAAGAGCGCCCATTGTTCATCAATTAGTATCCATGGCTCCTATATACCAGTCTAAAATTATGGGTACATACAAAACATTAGCTTCACTAACCTCAAGGTAAATAGTTATACCTATTTCAAACGAGACATTAAATAAAGTTCTAAAATTTGTTTTTTTTTTCCTATTAAATAAATCCCTCAACAAAGCAGGCATTTGTGATTCATGATTAATCAGGCCTGCAGCATTCAAGACAGGTAGCGCTGGAATCAGCAGATGGAGATTCCTATTAACATTGGACGTCCAAATGGTATACTTAATTCACATTCAAACAGATACAACTAGGTGAAAAATGTACCAAAATTGAAAGGGACCAAAAGAGAAATCAAAGATTTTTTTTTGAGACACTCAATCTTGCTCTTGTGGAGTGGCACCATTTGTTGCCTCCACAGGCTCAGCTTCAGCCCCCTTCTTACCTGCAAACAACCAAGCAATTCTTGAGCCTCCATGAATAATATATTTAAATCACCACATAAACGATGCAGTTGATGCAAAAGGCAACACAGGATTGAAATCTTCATTCCCCAAACTGTCTCACCAATAACATTTTGACATGTCAATTAAAAGCCATTCCTCTACTTTAAAATTGACAATGCAAGATTTCATTGGTGGAACAAAATTGAGATCATTTAGGGACAGAAAATCTGGATAAATAAATAAAAGGCATGATGGCATAGCATAAATAGTCCACGGCCCAAGAGTGCTTCGACAGGACATGAATGAATAGATCATGCTAGATTCAGGTTTCAGGCCTACCTTTCTTCTTCTTTCCACCACCTTTCTTCTTTGACTTGGTGCCCAATGCTAGCCAGGCCTTAATTTCAGGATCTTCAACTGTTTTAGTGGTCTGCAATTCCTGGAGTGGATGAGATGTGATACGGTCTGATCCGTTGGGCATTAGCAAGACTGTAAATTTGATGTGTGCAACGTAATCACCTGAGAAATAACCAATAATGTAAGTCATACAAGGGCTCACACAAGTATGATAATGGGGATCTAATAATTTTACTAGCGAAATACATTAATACAAAATTACCAGGCTTTTCATGCAGAACAGGGTAAGGCTGAAGGAGCTCATGATTCACACATTCCACCAAACCCAGGCGAGCTCTCTTCTCTTCCAAAGCCCTATAATGAAAGAGTTCATTTGTCGTAACAAAGAGATTCAAAGCTCAGACAGTAGAGTTTGAATATCATAATATAAACATGCCAGCGATCAAAATACCTAGCAGAGAATGGCATGATAGGGAACTTTTGGTTAATTTCACTGAAAATGAACCTAGATGCTTTCATCTTCAAGTGATAGCTCTTGTCAACAGCCCTCTTATAGATAGTAGTCTGCTTTTCATCCAACAGCTTAGGCTGCAAATGATAGAAATTTTACTTAACAATGGTTCAGAAGCCGCCATATTGATAAATATATATATATATATATATATATATATATACACACACACATATTAAAACAAATTACCTTGCCTTCCCCAGTGCTCGTTACAATATCAATTGCATAAACTTCATTCTCCTCAAACTCGGCATCATCAACCCTCGTGTCTGGATTCGATACACTTAGCACAACCTTATTCCCATCAATCACAAACTGCTTCATTTGGTGGCTAAGAACACCCTCAACAATCTTACAATCATAGGCAGCAGCAACCTTCTGAATTGCATCAGTTACGTCCTTGTTCTGTCAAATATAAAAATAACAACATTAATAAAAAAAATTGTTGCCACCTATTAAGTTACATGACTACAAAAAAAAACAGTTAATTAGCTTTGCAACACCCAAATAATAATCTCATCTAAAACTGTTGCAATAAATTTTGTTAAAACAAGGAATAACACAATAAAAGCAAAACATGCACTAACCATTCAACTACTATGATGCAGCAAAGAATAAATAACTTCTAAATCACATTTTGCAAGATAAATAGCACAATCATTCAATAGTACACTATGTTGGCCACAATAGATAACTGTACTGACACTGTGAAATCAGCACAATCATGGTACTATTACATAAGCCAAATCTCTTTAGGCAACAGGGAAAAGAGGATAACAATATGCAATTGATAACCTGGCAAAGTTGCCATTTCTAAATCACATTTTCTAAGATAAATAGCACAATTATTCAATATTATACTATGTTGGCCACAATAGATAACTGTACTGACACTGAGATCAGCACAATCATGGTACCATTACTTAAGCCAAATCATTTTAGGCAACAGGGAAAAGAGGATAACAATATAGAATTGATAACCTGGCAAAGTTGCCATTTCTAAATCACATTTTACAAGATAAATAGCACAATCATTCAATATTATACTATGTTGGCCACAATAAATAACGTCCTGACACTGTGAGATCAGCACAATCATGGTACTATTACATAAGCCAAATCTCTTTAGGCAACAGGGAAAAGAGGATAACAATATGGCATTGATAACCTGGCAAAGTTGCCATTTCTAAATCACATTTTGCAAGATAAATAACACAATCATTCAATATTATACTATGTTGGCCACAATAAATAACTCTACCGACACTGTGAGATCAGCACAATCATGGTATTATTACTTAAGCCAAATCATTTTAGGCAACAGGGAAAAGAGGATAACAATATAGAATTGATAACCTGGCAAAGTTGCCATTTCTAAATCACATCACATTTTACAAGTTAAATAGCACAATCATTCAATAGTATACTATGTTGGCCACAATAGATAACTGTACTGACACTGCAATCAGCACAACAATGGTACTATTACTTAAGCCAAATCTCTTTAGGCAACAGGGAAAAGAGGATAACAATATGGAATTGATAACCTGGCAAAGTTGCCATTTCTAAATCACATTAATTAAGTACTGTACTGACACTGAAATCAGCACAATCATGGTACTATTATTTAAGCAAAATCTTAGTTTTGGCAACAGGGAGAAGAAGAGGAAACCAATGGCATGACCTGCCCGAGTAACAATGGCATAAGCTTCACTGGACAATGTCCTTAGCTTTTCGTAAGCGTTTCATCATATAGGCAACATTGGTGTTCATCCATAGCCTATGATGTCTTCATCATATGGAGATCAGTTCATCAAAATTGTAAAGATAAGTCAAAGAGGTAGCGGGAAAATGGAAATAAAAATGAGATATATCCTATAATTATTTTTCATACAATTTCAAAAAAAAGTGAAAGGAACTCAAAAGTAAAATAACCATGCATAACAGAAAGCATTCCATAAGAGAAATAGAACCCAACTGGCATGAATTAAAACTGATTAGAGTAAGAAATAGAAAACATGGATAATAAGATAAGAAACAAAATATTTTAGCAGAGTGAGAGATCTCTATCAGTGTAACTATGACAATAAAGCTTCACTGGAGATTATCCTGGGCTGAAGTTAGTTTTCATCATTTAGAGATCAAAAGTGCACAAGAGGATCACTGTAGGCAGTATATACAAAGCAACCTAATGAAATTTGGCAGGAAGAAAGAAACAAAGGGAATTCCTGCAGATGTCACATTAAGTAACTACAGAAATACAACAGAGAA